>NC_052350.1:37804331-37815714 GCF_009727055.1 Benincasa hispida
TCTCGAGGGTCTCTACCCTCATCATCAATTCTCTGACGGTAATCCGTCTAGGCGGCCAACCACCGCATCAATTCCATCGGCTTTCTCGGCAACTTCTTGTAGCCGAGTCTCAAGGAAACGAACATTATCTGGGACCTCTCTCAGGTAGAGCATTTGTTCTTCTATCTCTACCAATCTGTCCACATGGGACTTGTTCAAGTTCTTCGTCGCCGACATGATCACTGATCTTCCCTCTATAAGCCAACTTGGCTCTGATACCAACTCTCACAATCGCTCTTTCGGACGCTTCTCTTAGCGATTGTGCGGCACTTGTTCCCGCTCACGAACAAGCCAGCCAACTCGATTACGGACTCCGATGGCACACCGAGTGCCTCTTGCAACCTCCACCCCCGTTTTAGGGAAAACGGTTTTAGAAAACGGGTTTGGAGAAAAGGTTTTCGTAAGAAGATTTGTGAGTGTGAATAAAAGAAAGAAAGATTGTAGTAGACTAGAAAGCAATAAGCAACAACAACGACTTTATAGAGTACTACTCCGGGTATGAGGAAATGATGGTTAGTCTTATCCCCATATAGTGCATTCTGAACAAAAAGCCAACTGGCGCCCTTGCATATGCAAAAGGGCGAGTGGTCACTTACAATGAAAATGTAAAGAAAGCAAGCTAACTAACTAATACAATACAGGACATGAAATATGCTAGAAGGGGGTTGGATTGGGCATGCGGCCATAGGCAACAGGCCCTGGACAAGCATGACCGTTACACGCTGCACGTGCCTGCAGTTTCTTCACAGAATGCAGCGCGTGATGCTCAATCTCCTCCCCTATGCGAGTGGTGCTCATATCATCCGACTATTTTTTATTTTCTTATTTTTCTTTAATTTCCTGATCTAATTTTCTCCAAATTCTCACCAAATTTCAGCCTTTTCAAATTTGATTTCCTTCCTAAATTTTCATCCTTTAAATGTTTTTTATTCTTCAAATCTCAATATTCCAATCTTTCAAAATTCCTTTTCAAATCCTTTCCTTTTTTATTTTATTCAATCTCCACCTTTCATTTGCAATCATATCCAATGGTCAAAATTTATCCCCATCGCTTATAAATTCGACTTGATTTTACTCTTCATATACACACACCAAAAGCTATCAAGTCTTAAGCTCTCAATTCTCTCTTACTCTCAAAATATTCCTGTCCTCCTTGCTCCTAAATTGGCCTAGAGTTATTTTTGTGAGGTTTTTTTTTTTTAATGCTCAACTTGTGTATTTAGCCTTCGAGAGGTAATATTGTGAGGTTTTCTTTTAATTTTTGGGAATTGTATTAAGGTGTGGGTACACCTTGGGTTGTGAGAAAAAGAAATTGGTTTGATCCTGAACCAATAAAAAAGATCTTGGGTTTCTCTTTAGCCTAGGAAAAAGAGGGTCGTGTGTCGGTTTGGTCCTCAGCTGCAAGAGGATCACTTAGTGAAATACCTAAGGAGTCTTGGAGAGTGGAGTAGGCAATTTGCCGAACTACTATAATTCTCGGTGTTTTCTCTTCCTCTCTCTCTTTTATTTCTTGTTTTTAAATTTTTTGCTTCTTGTCTTAGTTATTTTTTTAATCTTTCCAAATTGCATGATTTAATTTTTAGTGTGTTATTTAAATTTATCCTTGATTAAATTGTCTTTAAATTTGAAGTTATCATAGCTTGCATGATTTAAGTTTTGTTTGCATAAATTTTCTTTAATCAAATTAGTGGGTTAACTTTATTGAGTATTGTTTGAAGATAAAATTATTTTTTTAAAAAAATTGGTAGTCAACCTTATTCACCCCCCTCTACTGTTGCCTTTAGATCCTACATTACCTATACAAAATGGGCCGCATCCAATAGTGTTATCAGGATGGGATACCAAATTTCATTCATATACATATAAACTATTTAGGTTATATACTATTAACTTGATCTTGTTTATGTCACCACATAAAGTTAAAGTATTCATACTATAGTCATGGATATGTTTATTGGATTTTCATAATAGAATGCAATGTCTAACAACTTTATTGAATAAAATACTCAATAATACTTTATTGATAAATAGAATGTTTAACACAAAATTTATGAACTGCGAGTTCTAGGATATTCCCAACATTTTCCTCTAACAAAGAAGTTAATCAAGTCCACTATCTACTTCTTCACTTCCCTCAACAACATATGGTGGATAAGTGGGTTGTTGAATACAAGGTCAACGTCTAAAAATCACCCAAAAATTGTTCTCGTATACATCTCTAACTACCCTTCGGTATGCTTCTTCTTCACAATCTTGTTGGTATTCGCAATGTGGGCCAGACTCGTTACTTGCCCGCGAAACATATCAACTTTAGGTATTTTCAAAGCTTTTGACATCTTAAATTACTCCTACATGATATGAACATTCAATCTATCAATTACCAGGTTCTTAAGGGGAAAAAAAAATCAATAACAATACATACTATTAAAGTATCGCTTTCTCTAGCTTGTCTCACTCTAGCTTATCTCGCTCTCGCCTATTATTCTCTTGTCCATCTTGCTCTAGCTTGTCTCGCTCTCACATATATCCTTCTCGCCTATTATGCTCTCGCCCATCTCACTCTCCCCAATGTCCATCTCGTTAATCTCGCTCTCGCCTATATCGCTCTCGCAAAATTCACTCTCACCTTATCTGGCTTTAACTATATCTTCTTCGTCTTTAACCCACACAGAACACATCGAAACCCAAAATAAAAACAAACTGACTGGTTACTAAAACCCGAAACCCAAAGAACGTGTCAGTTGATTCCAACCCAAAGAAACCTAAACAGACACAACACAACATGCACGACAAAGATTAAATTCACTTACCCAAGAATTTCGATTGTGACAGCAGATCGACGATGATTTTGCAAAGCGAGATTGAGCAACACTTTCACGTGAAAATTTCGAACAACACCTTCTGGGACAACCGTTACGTTTGAAGAGAGGGATATCATATGGGCGACAAAAGGAGGGACAATTTTGTAATCTCATATCGTGATGACGTCAGCAGAGAGTCAATTAACATTTTTTTAAAAAAAAAATGGTCATTTGGTATTATGGACCCAAATTTTGGTGTGATGTAAATTAAATAGAAAATGAAAAAAAAAAAAAAAAAAAAAAAAACCTTTACCTAATAAGCAAATTATTCAAACTCTATAACATAGGAATCAAGAATTGTGGTGACTAAAGAAGGAATGTGCAAATATCTTTGGCCAATTAGGAAGTTAATTGAACTAAACTCAAAATCTTCACAAAGCTACAAATTTAGCCTCAATCTAACTCTAAATCAGCGTTATGTGCCTAATTGAACATAAAAATTTCAATAATATTCTTGATGTCTTATGTTAGATTACAAAGAAAATACAACATTAATCTCAAGGAATTTGGTAAAAAAATGGGCCTAATCTGTCACTATCCTCCAGCAAACTCCCCACACTTGACCTAAGAAGCATTGAAACGATACCAGTACTGTGGGAGTGTTACACAATGTTGAGCAACACCAAAGATTAAAATATAGATGTCGATATTTATATCAATATTTTACAGATATACCTATAATTATATCAATAAAATATCTAAGTCATGAAATTTATAGATTTTATTTAATTTTTTTTTTTTACTCTAAAACTAAATTATGGATTTTATTATTATTATTATTATTAACTCATATTCTATTTACATAAACAGAATATGAGTTTATAATATTAATTATTATTTTATCTATATATTTTTTTACAAAAATTGCGGTATAAAAAGTTAGTTATTTTCTAATTTTCATTTCAACTTTTCATACTTACTAAATTGTTTTAATATTTAAGACTTTCTACCTTAAACCATAAATATGGTAGTATTTAAATAGAAAGTTTGACTATGATATTGTAATATTTAAATTTTAACTTTTAGAAATTATAGAATTAAATTATATTATTACACTTATAATAATATTATTTTTATAATGAATTTTTATATTATTTTCTTTGAATGAAAAATTTATTGGAAATAACTAATTTAATATATATAATTTTATTTGATTGAGAATAAATAAAATTACTAAAAAAGAATATATTAAAAAAACAAACGGAGATCCTTGCGAAATTCCTGTCGCAAATTAGAATTTCACAGGGATGGAGAATTCCCCATCTCTGCTTCGTAGACATCTCTAATGATAACTTGTTTAAAAATCATAATATATTCATTATCAATTTAAATTTATTTTTGAAATTTTTTGATTTTATTATTTTTTTAAAATATCTATCAAAATTAAAATTTTATCGAGATTTCAACCAAAATTTTCATAAAATGGAGACTTTAATATCTCTATCGTTATCAACATTTTAAACATGGCTAACACCGAACACGAAAATTGAAGATTAAAATAAAATGAGGAAAGAAAAAGAAAAGAGGAAGGCTGATTTGACAGTAGAGAGTGTGTTGGGCATTGCAAGGAAATAAAGTAATAAAATGAAAGAGAGCATATCGAATCGTATTTTGATTTGGACGCAAATTTCTTGGACAACGCTATTTAATTTTCTCATAGGTAGCGTAAAGATACAAACCGAATCCTCAAAAAAAAAAAAAAACTAACAGAATTTTCGAATAATTCTATTTTTAATTACATTTATTATGTCCGATCCAAAAGTACTGACCTGGATTTTTCCAAATTTCTATTTCTTTTTTCTTTTCTTTTTCCTTTTCCGTATTTTATATCAACACGTTGATGTCACCATGCTTTGATTGTATATTACTCAAACAATAAATAAAAACTAGTCCTCACAATTCATCTTAATACCATCTTTGGATCATAAATATTATTTTATAAATATAAATATTAAATATTTGAGATTTAAATATCGTATAGGATAATTAATATCTAGAAGTTAAAGATGTGTGTTCTATTATGTAATTAAATATAAAAGTACAATTATTGTAGTCATCAATAAGTTTAATATTATTTAATCAATAAAATAAATAAATGAATAATTTTATATTAAATATTATTAATTAATTAAATTTAATTATTAAAAATAATTAAATCATTATACAATAATTAGAATATTGATATTCATAATGATGATGATTTATATTAAATAATTAAAGTAGCATAAAATGTTAATCGTAAAGATATTAGTTGGAAATTAAGTCTAATTAATATATGTATTTAATAATTAATTAAAATTAATAATTATGAGTAATGGATATTAATTTATTAATTAATTAGCCTATATTTTTACTAGTCTGATAAAAATTTCACACTTTTATAGGGTATTAAAAAACTCATGTCGTTTTGAATTTCCTCATCATTTGTTTTAAAAATTGAAATTCTATGGTATTAAATATCTTTTTAAAATTCCATGGGAAAACCTTTGGGGCAATTGCAATTCGTAGCATTTTTAAGGATAATAACAAAGTGTATAATATCATTTTAAAAAATTTGTAAATATAGCCAAGTCTATAGCGATAGACTTCTATCGTTGATAGACTCTTACTAGCGATATTGTCTATCACTGATAGATTCCTATCTAAATTTTGTCATATTTATACTTTTTTTTATATATTATGTCATATTTGTTAATACTTTGGATTTGATTGTTATATTTGCAACTGTCCCAAAAAACGTTGAAACAAACAGACTCTTAACAATATCTACAAATATAACACAATCATAGGTACACCTCATATTAATAATAGAAATTTATCACTTATTAAACGTGTTTATAAGATCTCTAAATTTACAATTATTTGTCTAATAAATCTCCTACCATATTTGAATTTTGTATTTGAAAGGATCCTGAACTTTTACTTTGGTATCTGATAGGCTTATCAAATTTTAAAACATTAAATAGGTCAATGAACAAGTTTAGTAAGACAATTTTAAAAAAATAAAATAAAAAGCTAATAAATTTATGATTTAACTATATAAATATCTAATTCCTCTAAATTTAGAAGTTAGAAACTTCATCCTTTTTTAAAGTTACCTAATTTATCTTCTATATTAATAATAATTATAAAGAAATAAGTATAAATAAATAAATTGATTTTTTTATATATAATAGGCTAAATTAGAAATAAATTGAAAATTTTTTGTATTAATATAGGCTATATTAAGAAAGGGAGAAATGCCTTTAGGAAGTAAATCATATATGTAGATTTCTTAAAACTAAACTTTGAGCCTTCGGACAAATAAAAATTATCATTCAACGAAAAGATTAAAATATAAATGCAGTTTTTATTTTCTTCAAATAAATAAAATATAAATGCAGTTGATATTCGAGATTTTAATTTTTAATGTATCAAAAATGAATAAATATTTATATAATTAAAAAGTTTCAAAAACTATTTCAATCAATAATCGATCGAGTTCTTTTCCCTTCTTAGAAATATCTAGTATTTATAGTTATACCGATGACAAATTAATAATCTTTTTCTTATTTTAAATTTATACGAGACATATTTAAGGAAAAAAAATGTATGAGACATTAGAGATACTAGTAAATTCTTAAAATTTTGTAATAATATTAAACATTCAATTTGCATAAATGTTGACTCCAAGTGATAGGAATAGAGACGGTTGATAAGAAAGAAAAAAAGTATATTAAAAAATCACTTTTGGAAGTTGATGTAAGTATCAATTTAGTCCTAAAATTTAATTGGTAACAATTTTGTCTTTACACTTTACTAAATATCAATTTAGTTCTTGTTCAAATTTTAAGGTGATCCATCACATAGAACATAGATGTTAAATAAGATGTCCTAGCAATCACAGAGACAACAAGTAAGTTACAAACAACAAAACAAAAGAATTGAAAGGATACGTGATTACTTGTTGCGGAAGTGATCGCGTCCTAATTTTAATTTTACATAACATGCAGAAAATATAGAAGATAGAAACAAGATATACAAGATCTATTAAGCATATATTTATGTATAAATTAAATAGGAAAAAGAGATTCAAAAGTCACATACCATTGAAGACTAATCTCTTCTCAATTCCTCTCCAGAACTCAAACATGATGAATACTTTGATTGTAAAAACGCAGTAAGCAATCGAACACCACCACGCAGGAACCTCGTTATTCTCAGGGTAGAGAATCAATGACAGTTGTGGGCTTCAAGATGGAAAAAGGATTTGAAGGAAATAATTTGAGAGAACAAGGAAATATCACAAGCACACCAACATCTACACACTTTAGGTGTATTTATAAGTGGGCAAGAGGAAGATGAAAGAACAAATCCATTCATCTTTCATATACCAATTAATGAGAGAATATGAAGAAAAATTGTTATTTAAAACCAATTATTTAATTAAAAAAATTAATTAAACAAAAAACTATTTTTTTCTCTAATTAATAATTATACATAACTTAACAAATTCATTCATCTTCCATATGCCAATTAATGAAAGACTATGAATAGAAAAGGTTATTTAAAACCAATTCTCTAATTAAAAATATTTAATTAAACAAAAAACTAATTTTTCTTTAATTAATATATATATACACATAAATTAACTAATTTAATATTATATATATATATATATATATAATAGACTCGTTATCTCATTTAATCAACAATATTTAATATGGATCAAATTCATATTAATATTTGTATCATATTCAAATAATTATTTTTCTCTCAAATAAATCTTTATATTATAATTATGATATACATTATATTATATCTCATAATTATATATTATATAATCATTAGTTCCCTTATTAATTTGAACAATATTTAATATGGACCTATAGTTAAGCTCCAATGGTACTCGATTAATTAATCAAACTCTTTAATTAAATTAATCAACTTCCCTTAACTGTCGATCACTCAACCAAAGACCAACCGTTGCACTATTCGCACTATAGATATATTTTTGTGTCTATTGGATATAACTAATCAACAGTACACCGACCCTTCACAAATTGCTCGTAAGTATAGCTAAGCCAAAATTATTGTTTTGTCCTTATAGTTACATCTAACTTCTTAAGTATCATTGACCCCTCTAATGAACAATAAGTTATAGTCCAACTATAACATAACCCCTCTCGGGCTAGGAGGGAGTGTAGTGCCACATTGTTCGAGTATCGAAATCAGTTCTTAAGTGAGCAATTTCTCTATTTTCTCTAACTATAGAGAATGAATGAATTTCTTTCTGTATAGTTGTGTTCTCAGCTTCCCAATTAGAAAAATTCTCAAAATGGTAGGCATATTGAGTCAGCGAAACTGGACAATCTCACCCATGTAAATCAAATGATCGCCTTCATAAGTAAAAGTTCATGACTCACTCAAAATTCAGGTCAAGTCACCTATGGTCATCCTGGTAAAATGTAAGCCCCTACTAACAACGGTGTTATATAGAGAGATTATTTATTTCATGGTCTGATTTTATACAAACTCTTTGTATAGAATACCACTGCTCACATGTCTTCACATGAATGGTCAGGATCAAATCATTTGTAGCACTTTACAACAACTGTAACAACTAAAAATCAGGCCATATTCGTAGTGTGATAAGGATAGTACTCAGTCTTATCCATCTACTACAGACTGTTTAAATTATCACTTAAACATGATCCACCTGTGTATCTATACATGCTTGTTTAAGTTTCGGAAGATAACTTTGGATTGGTTTTTGTGAGTTAATGCAACTAAATGCCAAATAAAATACCTTTTTTTTATTAGATAAATAAAGTGGTTGTACAAAACAATTACAAATTACAAGACCCATGAGATTTAGAGCATCAACCCCAATAAGAAGAATACTCAAAGTTTTTGTAACTTAATTTGATGATATACCACCTAAGTTTGTGGAGAAGTGCGCTCGTGAAAGATATTTTGCTAATATGAAAAAGTCAAGTATTTACAACGTTGTACTTATCTGTAAAATAATGGCAATCACAGTTACACGCGTAGAGCCTAACTTATTTGATCACCTAGGCTCCCGCTAGATGTGAAACTCCTTCTCAATAGAAGTCAGACTCCCCCTATGTGAACGTTAGTGAAGAGATACTTGGCTTCCCTTTAAGTATGGGAGACTCTCTCTCACCATGAAGTTATCTTTCCTCCTTCTTGTGAACTCACATTCACTTGAAGAAATTATGCAGCCTAAGTTTGAGAACTTCTTCTCTAAGAACATTACCTTAGGATCCCCTTAATGATGAGAATCACTTCTCTATCAAAACTGCCTTAGACTTTCCCTAAGGATGAAGAATGCCTCTTAAGAATGAATTAACCACAACATGAGCAATTATAGAACCAATCGACAAGAATCAAGAGTATTCCTTGCTTTATGAACAATGAACAACAGAGAGGATTTTTATTCTTCTGTAAAAAACACAATAAACGTTGTCACACAAAAACATATGTGGCACCCTAGCAAGGCTACTTTTTGCACTTAAATAGCACAATGGAAAGAAGGAAAATATTCCCATTAAAATTTGGTAGACTATAAACTAGGAAAGCAACCCAGAGAAAATAAAACACAAAATATTTCAAATAAGGAAAGAAATATTTTGCAGAAACAGTGTCCTGTGAGACATCTTCTAAGACATATTTTGAGACAACATTGAAATAGCTGAAGGAATAAATTTCAGAACCATTAAACAAATATATAGGCAATTACACATCTCTAACAAACTCCTCCTTTAGCTAATATAGTTTTTTAGGACAACAAATTTTTTAACAAAGATCCAAAACCTTAACAAGCATTTAAGAACCAACCATAAATACCAAATGAATTGATAAAGGATATTAAATTGTTCGATAGCAGAAGATAATGGAAAGTTCACTACCAAACCGCAAAATAAGCAAGTTCAACAGAATCAAACCAAGACACCCAAAACATAGTCAGCTCACACGAATACAGTCAAAGCAAAAACCAACGAAGATACAAGAATCTTCCCCTCTGCCTTGAAAAAAAAAAGTCCAAACAAGGTCGATAATTCTATTCTATAGAAGAGTCCATCTCTTGAAAGGAACCAGCAAGTCCAGTATCAGTAACAACTACCCTCATTATTTGGATAAGTAATATAACTTCTTGCTTTCACTCAGTAGCATGATCAATTACATTAGCAAGAGTGAATTTCAACAGACAAAGAGTGAATAGGTCATCTTCAAACAAAAAATTCACCATTTTAGCATTAGGAACATTTTCGTTGTCTATAGAAGATGGAGGGGCAATTTCTGGCACATGTTGACCCTGAAAATAGTTTTTAGTTAAACGTAAGAAGGGCGATAACAGGACCTACAGGTTTATCAGAGGAAATCAAATATGGTTTCTAGGACAATAATATTCCACAAATGAGGCGAGTATAAGTAATAGGCAGCCTAGGGGTTTGAGATCTTATATGACGCTTTAGCTAATTATGACAAAGACACCATAATCAAATAGAGCAGACTTCCTAATCTGATACAATAAGCATGCCAAAGCCAATGAAAGACCGAAGTGATGCGATGAGGGACATCAATTAGCAATTCTAATATGAAATAGAATCACATATTTGACATTTAGCTTAATAATAGCTAATTGACTAGTCTTTGGCCACACCTTTCTCAACACCCTGTCAATTCCAGCACAAGTTCCTTCATATATGATCTTAATTCTGTAGTATTAGGCGACATAATTTTGTCAACCTTTCTATTTATCACAGTGGCAAAAAAACACAAAACTATGTTCATACACATGAACTCGATAATAATCAAGAGAACTTGAATTGTTAAAGTTTTTGAGAAAGATTTTTAACAAATTCCTGAATTAACTTAGGGTAATAAGGACTGAGATTATTATGAAATCAGATTTCACAAGTAACTCCATTACCTCCGAATAGTTGTGAGCACGATCTGACAATTCTTTCTCAGCAATAATTTTTCGTTTCATCACATATTTCTTGATTTACTATCTATCTTTTACCCATGTTTTAAGAAATCAAGCAAAAATTTAAAAATTAAAAAAAAAAAAGGTAGTTTTTAAAAACTTGTTTTGTTTTAGAATTTAGCTATGTATTCAACGTTTGTACTTAAGAAAAATGCAAATCATTATAAAAAATTAAGAGAAAATAAACTTAATTTTCAAAAATAAAAAACAAAAAACAAATGGTTATCAAGTTGGAGAAAGTAAACGTTTAATCTCTATAGTTTGATAAAACCTTGTAAAAAGTGGTTTGATAAAATCACCGTTAGGGTTGGCAAAGGACCCGGAACGGGGCCGTCCCCGCGAGGGATATTTCCCCCCACCCCGACGGGGAAACGAGTCCCCATGGGACCCATCCCCGACATTTTTTTAAAAAATATATATAAATATAAAAATATTTGTAATTAATATATATATAATAATAATAAATTTAATCAGAGCGGGGACGGGGACC
>NC_052350.1:37815719-37859341 GCF_009727055.1 Benincasa hispida
GGGGATCTTACCCAACCCTAATCACCATAAAGATTTTTTATGATTTTTTTTTAAAAAATAAAATTATTTATAAAGATTTTATCAAACCATAAAGACTAATTCTAATTATAAACTATAAGGGACTAAATCATATCTTTCATCAAATCATATAACTAAATTTAAAATTTAATCAAAATTTGTAATTAAAAAAAAAACTATTCAATGATTACAATGATATGGCTTTCTTAAACGTTGATTATAACAAAATACAAATTCGATATATTTTACAATTCTTTCTTATATGCATTATACTACTTTGTTACAATCTACTCAAATAATTTCTTGTCAAAGTCAATAATAGCACATCTTAATATCCAACAATGTGGGCCACCGCTCATCTTCAAGCCATTTATTTCCTCGAAACTAAAAAGGAAAAAAAAAAAACAGATAAATAATAATATTATTAATAATAATAAATAATAACAATCTTGTTGATATTTTTCTATTATTTTTTTAAATTTTTTTTATAAGGCTCTATTTTAGACGTATCTTCTTCGTTTGTTAGCATCTCCCAATAATCATGGCGGACAAAAAACAACAGTCCCTCAACAACTTCAACTCCAACCAACCGGCCACCGCCGATTCCTCAACTCAAATCCTCCCCACCACCACCACTCCGGCCCCCGCCGCCGCCAGAAAAAAGCTCACTCTAATCCCCCTCATCTTCCTTATCTACTTCGAGGTCGCTGGCGGTCCTTACGGCGAGGAACCCGCCGTCCAAGCCGCCGGTCCCCTCCTGGCCATCATCGGCTTCATCGTTTTCCCTTTCATATGGAGTGTCCCCGAGGCGCTAATCACGGCGGAGCTCTCCACCGCCTTCCCCGGCAACGGCGGATTCGTCATTTGGGCCGAGAGAGCCTTTGGACCCTTCTGGGGTTCTCTCATGGGAACCTGGAAACTCCTCAGCGGCGTCATCAACATCGCCGCCTTCCCAGTTCTCTGTATTGATTACATCAAAAAAATGGCTCCGCCTCTCGAATCCGGCTGGCCCCGCCGCATCGCCATCCTCGCTTCCACCCTCATCCTCGCCCTTCTCAACTACATCGGTCTCACCATCGTCGGATACGTCGCCGTCGTTTTAGCCTTCTTGTCTCTATTACCCTTCATTTTAATGACCTTCATTTCAATCCCCAAAATCAAACCCCATCGATGGCTGATTTTGGGCGATAAAAAAAGGGATTGGAATCTATACCTCAACACTCTGTTTTGGAACCTCAATTTTTGGGATAATGTCAGTACACTCGCCGGAGAAGTCGAAAACCCCCAAAAAACATTTCCAATGGCTCTGTTCGTCTCTGTAATTTTCACCTGTCTTTCTTACTTAATCCCACTCTTGGCCGTAATCGGCGCTGTAGATGTAGAACAATCCGCTTGGGGTTCTGGATTCCACGCCCAAGCCGCCGAAACAATCGCCGGAAAATGGCTGAAAATCCTCCTGGAAATCGGTTCATCGTTATCAGCAATTGGGCTTTTCGAAGCCCAATTAAGCAGCAGCGCGTATCAAATTCTGGGTATGGCGGAAATTGGGATTTTACCCAAATTCTTCGCCGCTAGAGCGAAATGGTTCAATACTCCATGGATTGGGATTGTGATTTGTACGGCGATTTCGCTAGCGGTTTCGTACATGGATTTCGCTGACATTGTAGCGTCGGCGAATTTCATTTACAGTTTGGGGATGTTGTTGGAATTTTCATCGTTTGTTTGGTTGAGATGGAAGCATCCAGGGATGAAAAGGCCGTTCAAGGTTCCATTGAAGCTGCCTGGTTTGATCGTGATGTGTTTGATTCCGTCGGCGTTTTTGGTGGTTGTGATGGTGTTTACTCATACGAATGTGTTCTTGGTGAGTGCTGCAATGACAGTGGGTGGGATTTTATGGTTTGGATTGATGAAGATTTGTAAGAAGAAGAAGATATTGGAGTTTAATCCTGAAACTGAAGCCATTGTTGAAGAATTGTGAGACAAATAATGTTATAGTTGTTATGAAGAAGTTGCAGGTTACTCTGTTTTTGTGTTGATTTCAATTTTAATTTACTGCTTTCGAATTTGTAGATATTTGTAGTTGGCATAGTCTACTACTTGGTGTTCTTCCTTGTTTCTAAGGAAACCTTTTAGGGTTTTTGATCATTTTGATTTCTTTGTCGTTGTTTCCAATGATGATTTTGTAACCTAATTGTTCATATGATTTTATGAATTTGTGGAAAATAGGGATAGGTGGATTACATTTTCTTCAAAAAAAAAAAAAAATTAATAAAGTTGAGGCAAAAAAGTATAATGAGATATTTTTGCATATTCATTTTGGGTTTTTACAATCAATTCCCTTGTTATTAGATAGAGATTTGTTGCCTTCTTTTTTTTACCCTTTAGAATTTTTTTTCCCAATACATATGTATGGATTTCCTAATAATAATAATAATTGTGGATAGTGAAATATAGTATGTGAGTTTGTAATATTTGAGAGGATTCGAAGGATAGTCTGGTACAATAGACTCAACGATTGTCGGTGATAGTTTAGAGAATTAAGAGAAATGGAGAGATTAGAGTATTTTTAACATAGTGCAAATGTCATGAGCCCATCTTGGTTATTTAGAAATCTGGTTTGGTAAAGATCGTTTACTAATTAACTTCTTGGGTCATTAATCAAACTATTACTAACGATTATGAATCTAAGCATAACTTTGCCTTTATGGGTCGACCTTCATACTTAGCCAAGATTCATTGAGTTATTACGACAACAAGAGCAATAATGATAGAGAAAATCATGTCAAACATATCTAATAATTTATTTGGATGAGATGAGATGACATAAGGTGAATTTTAATGTGTCATATCTAACTTTTTAAGTATGTGTCAAATAAGTTATTTTTTCAAAGATAATAGGAGAAACCTCAATACATACATAAACTCTTCTCTTTGACTAAATAGATAATACAATTTAAAAAATATCTCTTTCTAAACAAAATAATCATCGAGAGAATTTGACACAACAACAATATGAGTTGAACTATTAATTTCGAAAACTTTTTATTACGTTCTAAATTAAAACTTTATAAAGTCGTTTAACTCCAATTTTGCATCTAAATTTTGAAATTGTTTATTAGAAGTTTAATATTATAAGATTTTTTTAAATGAATTTATGGGATATATGATTGAAAGATATGTTAAACACAAACTTCACATTTTCTTTTCTTTTCTTTTCTTTTCTTTCTATTTTTTTTTAAATAATAGAATCATTGAAGTTAGAACCTAGTCAACAAATAACTAATTTTGAATACTGAAAATTAAAATTTTAGATTGACTTAATTTAATTAGTCCTAATTAATACAATTAAATATATTTAACATATTAACTAACTAATCAACAAATTAAGTAATTAAGTAATTACATTAATAGAATAAGCATGAATTTGTAAAACTAAATTAAGTATATATTTTAATAAAATATTATTGATATATTCCATTCAAGTAATTAATTAATTTTTTTTTAGTAAAATGAATATTAATTAATTAAGTATATAAAAATCAAAATCAAAACTTGAAAACTCATACTTTTGTAAGAAGGATACCTAAATAAATATTAATCTCATGCCCATAGGCCATCCCTATATAAATCTCATACCAAAAAGGGATATCATATATTCTTACTCATTTTCATCTTCAATTGTCTTTAATAATCATTTATCACCTTAGCTAGGGTCTATTTTTTTATTGATATCTTCTTTATAAATAATAAACTATATAATATTTTAATTGTTCATTTCATCTTTACTAGTTTAAAGACTAGAGAATTTGGGTAAATCCTTAAAAAAAAAAAAAAAAAACATCTTCATAGGCTAATTAAAGTGATCTAAAATTAAACTTGAGAAACTCTTGAAATGACTTTAAGAAACAAAAAGGAAAAGAAAAGCTTTTTAGTATAAATTTTGTAATGATTTAATATTATTAAAAGTGTTGTTATATATGTGTGTGAAATTATCGATTTATACCACTAAACTTTAGGAGTTATATCAATTTAAACTCCGATATTTTATTAAGTGTGTCAATTTACATTTTTATTATGTTCTACATCAATTATAGTTATCTATTTCATTAAATTTGACATTTGAAGAAGTCCACATTCGTAAGATTTGAATGCATTGATGATTTTCAAATGTAATCTTAACTTAGAAGCTTAATTGAAACAATTTTATGCTTTGTACCATACCTTTCAAACTAAATCTGAAGGAAAATGTTAATTGATACTCATAGAAGTTCATGATTTAAATTGATACAATCCAATATTTATTGGTGTAAATCGATATTTTTCAAAATAATAATAATAAATGTAAAGGACTAACCATTTGAAATACTCTTAAGAATTATTTAGATAAACTATAAATTATAAATTTAAGGCTAAATTATAAGAAATATCTTTAAACTTTGTGTTTTGTGTCAAAAATATCTCCAAAGTTTCAAAAGCTTCATAAATACCCTAAAAGTTTTAAAAAGAATTCAAAATTACTCTTATCGTTAGTTTTGGATGGAAATCGTTAGTATGTTATTTAAAAATATCTCAAAATTTTTAATAGTATCAAAATACCTATAAACTTAAAAAGGTTTTTAAAAATACCATAATCATTGATATATATATAGTAGTCATTAATACCTCGTTGTAAAAATAACTTTAAAATTAAAAAAAAAATACAAAAAAGTTTTGAAATGCTACATGGTTAGTATAATGATCAACTTATTTGAAGTTTTCTTGAGTTAAAAAAACAACTAGTTTTAGAACAAATTATATACATATCCTCATTTTTTTTTCATATAGATACTCTTATTTTTCTCCACTTGTCCAATTCTTACATCATTTTTCTCACCAACTAAAATATAACCAATCCAATAAAATCCCAAAAAATTGCAAAATCAAAATCCACCCTCAAAACATACCAAAAACATACCAAAAACATACATAGCTAAATACAATATATATATATACTATATATATATATATATATATATATATATATATATATATATATTATCACACTCAATTACTAATATACGATCTTGATAAAACATTTAAGTCCTAAAGTCTCTTTGTGCTCCCGTTATTATTGTTTCAGTCTATGTACCTTAATTAAAATGTACATATTTATTTATTTATGGGTAAACAAATGTCAATAGATAACAAAAAGTTGAGTAAAATGATAACGAAGAAGAGAGTGAAGAAAAAAAAGGAAATAGAGAAGTAAGAGTGAGAAGATATCAACACTTGTTGTCCATGCACTAAGAGTAAAGTATAGTTTTGAATTATTAAGGCTTTATTTGGTAACCATTTTGTTTTTTATTTTTTATTTTTTAAATTAAGTCTACGAACACTATTTCCATCTCCAAATTTCTTACTTTGTAATATACTTTTCACCAATGGTTTAAAAAACCAACTCAGATTTTGACAACTAAAAAAGTAGCTTGTTTTTTAAATTTGGCTAAGAATTAAACAAAAAATCAAATGGTTACCAAACGAGACTTAAATAAACATTTTATAATTTCTAAACAAGTTAATATTTCTATTGTATATGTTATATTTACGTTAATAGTATTTTGTTGCTCATTTTTTTATGTTTCATAAATTTTTTACAATGTTATAGAAATATCTATTCGATCGTCAATCTATATTAAATCTATAAAAATGTGGAATTTTCATCCAAATTTTAAATACTAACATTTAAAAATATATCTGCGTTTTTTTTGGCAGCGGTAATTTTTATTTATTTTTTATTTTTTTGAAGGAATTTTTACTCACCGTTGAAGAAGGAAAATGGGGAAGAGAATCTATAACCTAATCTATATCATACCTGAAAGCCACATCAAATCTTCGTTGGGTGGGCCACTTTGATTTGAAAGTTGAATTGTCCTTAGAATTGACCCCTTTTTTTGTTGCAAGAAAAAGCTCCCATTTGTTATTTTTGTTATCTAATACACACATTTTATTTTTACGGATTTTTGTTCCAAAGGTTAGATTTGAAGATTTAGACCTCTTAAGCCCAACCCTTATTTAAGAAAGAATCTATGAAATCTTGATTTTTTCTATTTTTTTATAGCACTATTTAATCCTATGAGTTATCTTCTTTTTTTTTTTTTTTTTTTTTTCTAATTTAATTTATAAGTTCGTCGGCCAACTATCAAACACCACCTTTGGCGATCTCTGACAAACTTTTGGTCACCAATTTCGACGATCACCTCCAACTAACCTCTGGTCGCTACTTCTATGCAGACTCTATCAACAAACTTCTAACCACCAACTCCAGCGACCGCTGTCGGCCAATCTCTAACTGCCACTTCTCATAACTCCACTAGCAAACTTTTCGCTACAAATCCGATAACTGTCACGAGACCAAACAAATTTGAAAAAAAATTTTAAGAAATTTTTAAATAAAATTGAAATTTTGAAAAAATATTTTTTTATATTATTCAAAGCCGTCCATGATATTTACTAAAATACACTTTCTTTTTCTTCTCATTCTTTTTTCTTTTGGAGTTTTTTAAAATTATTATTATTAAATTATTATTTTTTTTAATTCTCTCTCACTTTCTTTTAATTTAAGATAAATGTTTTAATTTGTTTTAGGAGATTTTGTTTATTTAAAATAAATGTTTTATTTGTTTTAGGAGATTTTGTTTATTTAAAATAAATGTTTTATTTGTTTTAGGAGATTTTGTTTATTTTCTTCTATTTTGACTAGATCACTTATCTATTGAGATTTCATGTATATGTCAAATATCTTGGTAATATAATAAAAATGTAAATATATATTGAATATATTGTTTGGTGTAAGATGATATATTGTACAAATCATACGATTCACACACTTATCAAATATACACTGATTTATTTCTAGCAAGTTTAAATATAGAGTGCTATATATATCAAATATAGCTTCTTTTCTCCTTCAAAACTTTTGGTTAATTCTTGCTTCATTTATGAGGATAACAATTTTCGAATTTTTGAGAAACTTTTCTTACTTGTATAGGTTCTAAAAATAAAACTATTTTGAAAATTTTATAACCACAAAAAAAAAACTTCTCTTATATGCTTTTTTTTTTAATTTTATTATTATTATTATTATTATTATTATTGAGCAGTAAGAGGGTTGGAAAAGTAAATTAGGCCATATTTTTATGTAGAATAATAACCCATTAAACTATAATTGTGTAATTAGGTATGTTTATTTAGACCATAGAGAACCCTAATTTAATTTAATAAAATTTTCACTTTTTTTTTGGTTAAGAATCATTTTTAAAATGCAAAGAATTAAAATGTTGAAAATAACTTAGCGTCAAATAAAAAATAAAACTCAAATTTTATGATTTTTTTTATTACTCAAGTCTAATTTGATTAAAAATTTTATAATTTTTCAATAATTGAATTTAACATTAAAATACTAATTAATTTTCATTTCAGCAATGTCAGTGAATTGGAAATTCTTTTTAATACAAAGATCTAAATTACAGACCTCTTGATCGCTAAAACATATTTCATATCCATTTTTTTTTATTAGAATAGTGAAGTACTTTAGGTTAAAATATATATATATATATATTTTTACCTTAAACTTAACCAATGGTATCAATTTCTACTGTAAACTTTTAATTTCATCAATTTAACATCAAACTTGAATAGATATATTAATATACACTCTAAATAAGATTTGATTTCAATTCTAATGGTTTCCATCACATGCTTAAAAGTCATGTCGCTCTATGATAGGTATTTAAAAAAAGAAATCTCAAGAAAATTACTATATTTTTTTTTCAATTTTGAAGCGGATCATACATGATTCATCAACTGTTCATAGAAACAAAACTTATTTCCACCAATTTTTTTCTTCAATCGAGTACCCCATTTTTAAAATTAGTTATTACGATTTTGTATTTGATAATGATTCATGAATTTTAAAACTTTGAAAGTTTAAATACTAAATTTGTAGTTTAAAAAATTCGAAGACCAAATAAATAAAAACTTTGAGAAACAATTTATAATTTTCTCAAATTTATAATTTAACAATGGAAAATCATAATTGAAACCCTAGAAGCTGATCCTTGAGAGAATTTCTTTCAAACTCATAACTTTCCACAAAATTTCAATTTTAGTGTCATTTTTTTCTTGGAATAATTTAGATCTTTCTCTAATAACCTATCAGTTTTATAGCATACCTTTTTATTATTTATTTATTTATTTATAATTTTATTTTAAATCAATACATCACATGAACAAGAAAATATTTTTTAAACCATTAGGAGTGGGACCCTGGTAGGCATTTGATTTCAAATTTTTGTATCCAACATTGACTCAAAGACCCAGCACACCTTGACTCTTTGATTTGAAAGTTGAATTTCTTATCTTAGAAATTTTGTTAAATCAACATTCTTTTTTTTCCCCTAAATTTTCATGGAAGTAGCAATTTAATCGTAAAATTTTAATAGATAATAATTTAATCCTTGTATTTTTAAACTTATAACTATAAGATTTATTGGCAATGAGAGAATGAATAGAATTGTCTACTAATTTTAATTTTAAAATCTTAATTAATATACATGTGACAACTAAACTTGAATTTTAATTTAAGAAAATGACATCAAACAACCAATTCAAATTAACAACTAATATCACAATGATACAAAACAACAAAGTAATCCTAACAAACAATCTAAAAATTAGAAAAGAAATTAAGTGTAACAATAAAAGGAGTTTAGGGAAAAGAAGACACCAAAATTTATAGTGGTTCGACAATGTGTCTGCGACCACTCTCCAAGATTCCTTCTTAGTTATTTTATTGAGAAAAGTAAAGTGGGAACAAAACCAACACAACCATCTTTTTCTTCACCTTAAAGAGAAATCTAGATCATTTTTATTGGTTCAAAATCTAAACAATTTCTTTTTCTCATGACAGTGTATCCACATCTTAATGCAAAATCTAACGAGAAATTAAAATAAAAAGAATCACCTCTACCTAGGTAAAATATACTAGTTCAGCTCTATGACATTTCAACAAGTTTTTCTCACAAAATTGCACTTATAAAATTGAAGAGAATGAGAGGAATAAGAAATTTTGGGCATTTGGAGGATGAAAAAAAAAAAAAGGATGATTAAAGTCTGAAAAATTTCGTTGATTTGTCAATAAGATAGCTAGAAGGATGTAGGATGATTTATAATAAAACAAAAATGAAGGGTTTAACCTCAACCATTGAATCTAGGGTAAAATGTTTAAGAATGCGACCAAAATCCTACATCGATTAAATAAGCGGATGATCATGAATTTATAAGGGAGGACAACTATCTCCAATGATATGAGACCTTTCAAGATGAAACCAAAAGTAAAGCCATGAAGGTTTATGCCCAAAGTGACAACATCATATTATTGTAGAGATAATTAAAAGGTCGTTGTCCATATCAAAATGATGGTTGGTTGAGATTAAATGGGGAGAGAAAATAATTTTGAAACAAAAATTGGGGATGGAATATGGAGGGGATTCACGTTTTCCCACCTTTTTTTTAATTCATAAATTTGAAATGTCACATTGTGCAATCTAATGTCATCACACTTTTCTCCTTTTTTTCATCTCTCTTCAACAACACACCACATGCCATTTTAAGGTTGGTCCATTTTTGCCACGTTACTATCATGTCATTGACTACATCAAAATTGTGTTCAATATTCTTTTATTCATATCTTTGTCAATTGAACTCCGATTTGAACAATTTAAGATGTATTGAAATTATCTTTTTGAGCTCTACAAAATAAATACTTTGAAACACAAAAAATCATTAATACAACAACTTGAATTTGTTATCATCACTATACTTAGTTTGATTGAAATTCTAAAACTAACCGTAACAATTTAGCCCCTTGACTTTAATAAGTACATTTAGTCACTTTAATTTAAATTTTGTAATGATTTAGTTCAAAAAATTTCATCAAAATTAAGTGTCAATTTTTATTACGTAATGACTTTGTTGTTAGGTTGTATATCCTAAAACTGGTAGTTTGTAAAATTAAACACTCTATTTGCAACTATTTGCAATAAAGATGTTATTGAGATTTATTCAATAAAACTATTATTGAATATGTGAATTGCACTTGTAAAGCCTAAATCCAATAAACTAACGAACCCCTGGTATAATATGAATACTTAAACCTTATGTGGAGACATACAAGGGGATCAAGTTTGGGTATATACCCAAAACGGTCTATAAGTATAAGGATAAGGTTGGGTATCTTATCCTACAGACACTATGGATGCGACCTGCTTTGTATTTGAAACAAACGATATGAACTTGAAATCGTTCATGTGGAGACATGCGAGTGGGGGAATCCTATGCAAAAGATGTTTGCATAAGACTGGACCACAAAATAGTTACTTTTTCTTTATAACTACCATTTACTGTTAAAACTGACTATTTCAAACTAATGACCTAAGGTAACTCGATCTCAATCTTGAGTTAGCTATGAACTCCTATTTCTTTGAGATTATCCTTTAATCTGCATAGGTGAAAGTGACTTAACAGCGTCGCTCAATAAGCCTCCCATTTTAGGGGTAAGATTGGATAGATAGCTGGAGACATAGTCCTGCAAGATGGAATGCACTCCTACTCGTTTTAGAAATTGTAGATAGTGTTGGGTTTTATGCCCTAAAACTCGTAGATAGTAAATATTATTAATTGACCATCATCAATAAAGAATTTAAATGTTAAAACAATAAATGTTATTATTCGTATTGTTGTCTAATTTGTCTTAATAACCCTAAATCCAATACACTAACATCCAAAGATACCTTATGAGTCTTGAACTGTATGTAGAGACATACGGTGATCAATGTTCAAGATTTAGCCTAAAGGGCCTATAGTATAGGGATAAGGTTGGGTACCTTATCCTAGTAATAATATAGATATGACTCACTTTGTATTCGATATAAACGTAATGATCCAACGTGTTCGTATAGATGACACACGATTGAGGAGTATCCTATTTAAAGAGTTTGCATAAGATTGGATTACAAAATAGTAACCACTAGATGTAACACTATTAACTAGTTTGGTTCTTATTTCAATAGGATGACCTAGACGACTTAGTCTTAATCCTGAGTATATTATGAACTCATGTTCACGAGGGATTGTCCTTTGATTTGTATGGGTGAGGGTCGCCATATCGCCGACCCAACAAGCCTACCATTTTGGGGACGAGACTGAGGAGGGAGCTGGGAACATAATAATACACGATGTAATTCACACCTTCCCTCTTTGAGGGTAAGTAGATGAGTGTTCCCTTAAGTGGTGTCTCTAGGACTTGAACAAAGAGCCCTGCCCTCTCATTAGCCCAAGAAGGGTTTCTGTTTATTGGTTGGACTATAAACAAGTAGTTCATTATAGAAACATCAGTACTTAAGGAGTCAGAGATAACTCAAGGGTAAAACGGTAATTTGACCCAGTTGGAGTTACGAACACTCATGAAGGATTAACTCGCTGTTATTGGTCTATATCTGTGGATACATAAATATATCTGTAGTGAGAATAGTGCAGTTGTGGGTCTTTAGTGGAGTGTACCCACAGTTAATGAATATTGATTAACTTGGTTAAAGAGTTCGACTAATTAATCTCATTTCATTGGAGCTTCTGATCTACAAGTCCACCAGGTCCCCTTGTTAGCTCGCTGGAGGATACTTAAAAAGGATAATTTGAATTGTTCAAATTAATTTGAAGAAACTATATATTAATATGATTAATATATAATTAATTATGGATATGATCTATAACTAAATTGGAGAAGTAATATTTGAATAAGATTAGAAATTATTTAATTCAAGTGAATTAGATTCACAATGAAATAATTATAGAGATGTTTTGCATGTATACATGAGATGTATATGATAATTAAATTTTACATTAAATGGGTTTAATGTATAAATGATTATTTAATTATTATGTAAATTAAAAATTAAATGTCTTATTTAATTGTACAAATTAATTAAGTGTTATCTAATTAAATGGACTAATTAATTAAATAGATGTTATTTAATTAATTATAGAAAAAGAAAATATATGGGAAATATTCTTAGTTCTTCCTCCCTATGGCCCTTCGCAAGATACACATTCTACAATTTGGCATTGCAAAGAAACTCCGACAATACACAACTTCTTAGTGTTATTGTGCAGAATTTTCTTTAGGCCAAATCCTCTCAATTCTCCAAAACACTTTTCTCCTCTCCCTCCCAATAGTTGGTACCACCTATCCCTCTATTGGAATCCCAGAGAATAACAAGGTTTCTCTCATAGTAGTGTTTTTTATCAATCAAGGAGTTGTTCGTGATCAAGACCATTTGAAGATCTGTTCGTTGAAATCTTAGAGAGGCTTGTTCTTGGCGCTAGGGAATCTATAAAAGTAAGAACCGTTATAATCTTTTTCCCTAGAAGCATGCTAGTTTACGTGTTTATCTATTCCGTCTAGTATAACGATTATGTTTATTGTAAAAATTGAATCGTAGNTATAATCTTTTTCCCTAGAAGCATGCTAGTTTACGTGTTTATCTATTCCGTCTAGTATAACGATTATGTTTATTGTAAAAATTGAATCGTAGGATGCAAGGCTGTCTCACACAAGAATGTTTCCACTGCAACGGGATCCGATCCCGGTCCCTTCAATTGGTATAAAAAACAATTCCTTGCATCCACGTTCTTCATACTTTTTGAAAAAAATTGTTTAGAGGTGGGTTTAATATTCTGCATTATGAAAGATTTGAATATTGATTAGCAAAATTGGATGTTTTCAATTTTGACCTTTGATTACTTTTTAATTCGATTAAATTGTAAGGGCTCGTTGTATTTTTGGGCATTGTAATTTAAGCTTCGAATCTTTAAGTCCGTATTGATCGAAAAAGCAAGCATTGTTGATGAGATTGGGATCAAACGGAGGTGTTTGGGGAAAGTTCGGAACCAAAAATGAGCAGATTGGAAGCAATTTGCCGTGCAGCATTGCAACGCTGCAAACCAGAGGCGTTGGGTTGCAGTTGCAGCGTTGCAACACGGCCTACAACGTTGCAACGCTTTGGCTTTTGACGGAATATGTTGCGGCGCGCACGGACGTCCTTTAGCAGCTGGTTTTTTGACCTAATTCATTTGTAATTTAATTTATGTCTTAATTAATTAAATTAATATAATGATTAAATTAATTTAATCAATTAATTTTCTTTTAGGGTGCCAAAATCGGTCCAATTTTTGCTATTTAATTTAATTATACATTGGAGGTATATTTTAAATTATTTATTTTTGAATTCTTAATACATATTGTATGTCATATAGACTCAAAATACTCACCTTAGATTAAATATGTACATGCATCATGATTAAATATAAAGAGTTATATTTTTAGATGCATGATTAAATTAGCAAGCTCATGCATCATAATATAAGAGTTATGTTAGTGATGTAGCCTAAACATGTCCATGCATCATACTATATATGAAAATTGTTCTAATAAATAGTGAAATGATGTATGTGAATGCTTGATGTGATTATAGATTTAATTCATTAATTTATAAACAGTTATAGTATTAATGAAATTGATTAATTTCTATAATCTAGATTTGCATACAAGCATAGGTAAAATTATTTTTTAAATTGTTTAAAATTGACTTATGTTATTTTTAATGAGATTAGGAATAGTTTAATCTTTTTAATTTGTTTTAAAGGATTAAAATGAAATTCAATAAAAGATTAAATTTATAAAACAATTGCCCATAAAGGACCTTTGTCTAAGGGAGGTTCTGTCTAGGAAGGGGTATTTAAGCTGACGAAAATGGAAAACCTCTTCTTGGAACCGACTTGAAAGGTGAATTGGGAAAATAATTTATAAGCATGCAATAACTTACTGATTTTATTAAAAGAGTTTAATAAATGAAATCAAATATTGTTAAATTATTCAATATAAATGTTATATTGAAGCAGATTTAAAAGAACTTATTTAAATTCATCAACTGGATTTTTAACTAAGTATAATAAAATCCTAATAAAATATTAGAATGCTTTAGTTGGAGGATATTGGTATATATGGTATATCAACTCTCACGTCCCCAAGAGTTCACATCGTGAGATTTATGCTCGACTTCGTGTCGCCCTGGGAGCAATCTCCCTTCGGAGAGTGTTTGCATGGGTCAATAACAAGGTGAATAGGGAAAGTGTTCATAGTAAGTGGGAGAGAGACGCATGTCAACATATCCCACACTCTCCACCATTAGGTTGCACCATGAGATTCCTATGGTTCACTTGCGTGTTGTCATAAAGCGACCATCCCTTCGAAGAGCCTCATCATAGGGATCTAAATAATGCAAACTCCAGTAATGAATAAGGTTTCTTAGGTTAATCTTCAACAATTTTCTTTCCCTTCGGTAGCATGTTGAAGCATACCTCTGAGATCCGAAAATGGGAGGGTCACACTTACGGGATGAATTAAGATCAGTTAATAAATTCTTAACCGAAACAACGATAGCTAAAAACTACAGGAACAAGAGTTATTCTGGTATTAGTGATTGACTAAGATTGTCTCAATTCAGAGGAGTGGTTGATCACCCTTCGGTGGTTGTTGCTCTAAACCTTTGAAGTATCGTTATAAAGACTAAAATCAATAGTTTAATTAGGATTCTTTAATTAAATGTGTTTTTACTAAATTGATTGGATAATTAAGTAATGGGTTATGACAAAGATAACTAATAAGGTCAACTGATTGTTATATATTTCACCATGTCTTCCAAAATCATATCTTTGCTTAAAAATGAGAAATTAGCAGGTGAAAACTATGCGACGTGGAAATCTAACCTGAATACGATTCTGGTTATTGATGATATGTGATTTGTCTTTATAGAGGAATGTTCTCTAGTCTCCGCTCGAAATGCATCTCAAATGTTGAAGAATGCTTATGACCGTTGAACGAAGGCCAATGATAAGACCCGTGTCTACATCTTGGCAAGTTTGTTTGACATTCTTACCAAGAAGCATGAGGCCACAATGTCTGCACGGCACATCATGGAGTCCCTCTAGGAGATTTTTGGACAACCATCCTTTCATACCTGACACGAAGCCCTCAAGCACATTTATAATGTGCGCATGAAAGAAAGCCAATTAGTAAGAGACCATGTTCTCGAACTAATGGTCCATTTCAATGTTGTCGAGATGAACGGTGCGATAATAGACAGAGTTAGGTGTCCTTTATTTTGGAATCTCTTCGGAAGAGTTTTCTTCAGTTCTACAGTAATACGGTAATGAATAAAATACAGTATAACTTGACTACCCTTCTGAACGAGTTACAGACTTTTCAGTCTCTTATGAAAGATAAAGGACCAGTAGAAGGAGAGGCAAATGTTGCCCATTCCAAAAAGTTCTACAAGGGTTCATCCTCTGGAACTAAGTCCATTCCTTCAACTTCTAGTACTAAGAAGATCCAGAAAAATAAAGGAAGAAAGGGAAAGGCTCCTACTGCTGGCAAACGCAAGGGCAAGGGCAAAGCTAAGGCTGACAAGGGTAAATGCTTCCACTATAAAGTGGATGATCATTGGAAATGCAATTGCTTCAAGTACCTTGCTGAGAAGAAGAAAGAGAAGGAAGGTAAATATGATTTACTAGTTTTGGAAACTTGTTTAGTGGCAAATGACCATGATGTCGGATACTTGATTCAGAAGCTACTAATATTATTTGTTCTTCTTTACAGAGAATTATTTCCTTTCAGCAACTAGAAGAGGGTGAAATGACGCTCAAGGTTGGGATGGGGGACACCATTTCAGCTCGTTCAATGTGAGCTGCTAAGTTGTCTTTTGAAAATAGATTTTCGTTTTTAAAAAAACTTATACATTGTTCCCAAGATGAAGACCAACCTTGTTTCTATTTCCTATTTAATTGAACAATTATACTCTGTATCTTTTAATTCAAATGAAATGTTCATTTTGAAAAATGGTGTGATTATTTGTTCAGCCAAACTAGAAGACAACTTATATATGTTAAGACCAACTGAATCAAAAGCACTTTTAAATCATGACATGTTTAAAACTGCTAATACTCAAAGTAAAAGGCATAGAATTTCTCCAATTATCCTACCTTTGCATTTGAGATTAGGTCATATAAATCATGATAGGATCAGGAGATTGGTAAAGAATGGGCTTTTAAACAAGTTAGAAGATGACTCATTACCTCCATGTGAATTCTATCTCGAAGGAAAAATGACCAAAAAACCTTTTACTGAAAAAGGTTATAGAGTCAAAGAGACCTTAGAGCTCATACATTTAGATCTTTGTGGTCCAATAAATGTAAAGTCTAGAGGAAGGTACAAATATTTCATCTCTTTTATAGATGATTATTCAAGGTATGGTTACTTATACCTAACAGAACATAAGTCTGAAGCCTTTGAAAAGTTCAAAGTGTACAAGGCTGAAGTTGAAAACCTATTAGGTAAAACCATTAAAACACTTCGATCTGATCAGGGTGAAGAGTACATGGATTTAGAATTATAGAACTATTTAATAAAACATGGAATTCAATCCCAACTCTCAGCACCTGGTACACCTTAGCAAAACGGTGTATCAGAAAGGAGAAATAGGACCTTATTAGATATGGTTCATTCTATGATAAGCTATGCTCAATTGTCTTACTCGTTTTTGGGGTATGCAGTGGAGACTGCAGTTCACATCTTAAATAATGTTCCTTCGAAAAGTATTTCTGAAACACCATTCGAGTTACCCTAAGGAAACAAGATATGGTCTGTTCTTTGACCCTCAAGAAAAATAAAGTGTTTGTATCGACAAACGCTACATCTTTTAGAAGAAGACCACATGAGGGATCATAAACCACATAACAAAGTAGTATTAAATGAAGTTACTGAAGAATCAATAAGGGTTGTTGATTAAACTGGTCCTTTATCAAGAGTTAATGAAGGAGCCAACACTTCAGGTTAGCCTTGTCCTTCTCAATCGTTAGACACCTTAAGAAGTTGAGGATATGGGACGTATTCCCTATGCTTCAGTTGTGAGCAGCTTAACGTATGTTATTCTCTGAACTAGGCCAGACATTTTTCATGAAGTAGGAATTGTCAGTAGGTACCAGTCCAATCTGGGGTTAGACCACTGGACAACAGTTAAAAACATCCTCAAGTATCTTAGGAGAATGAGAGACTACTAGCTGGTGTATAGAGCTAAGGATTTGATTCTTACAGGATACACAGACTCTAATTTCCAAACTGACAAGAATTTTAAGAAATCCACGTCAGGATCAGTGTTTACCCTAAACGGGGAGCTATAGTGTGGTGTAGTACCAAGTAAGGATGTATTGCAAATTCCATTATGAAATTTAACTATGTGGTTTCTTGTGAAGAAAAAAAGAAAGAAGTTTGGCTTAGAAAGTTCCTAAGTGATTTGAAAGTGGTTCCAAATATAAACTTGTCCATCACTTTAGACTGTGACAACAGTAAGGCAGTAGCCATTGCTGATTTATTTACGAAGGCTATCTCTCGGCTAAAGTGTACGAGGGTCATCTAGATAGTCTAGGTCTACAAGACATGTAAATTGGATAATCTAGGGTAAGTGGGAGATGTGTAATGAGTATATAGATGCCCTAGTTTATTATATTTATTTACAATAATCCCGCCTTTTGGATTGTGTACAACCCACTAACTAGAGTTTTAGTTCAAGTAGAAGTTGTTGGGTTTTCTGTCCTAAAACTCGTAGATAGTAAATGTTATTAATTGACTGTCATCAATAAAGTGTTATAGGTATTAAATCAATAAATGTTATTGTTTGTTTTATTGTCTATTTTGTCTTAACCCTAAATCCAATAAACTAACATCCAAGGTTGCCTTATGAGTCTTTAACTATATGTGGAGATATACGAGAGTCAATGTTTAAGATACAACCTAAAGGGTCTATAGGATAAGGACAAGGTTGAGTACCTTATCCTGGTAACACTGTGGATATGGTCCACTTTGTATTTGATGTAAATGTAATGATCCAATGCATTTGTGTATTCGTGTAGGTGACACGTGAATGGGGTTATCCTATGAAATGAGTTTGCATAAGACTAGTCTACAAAGTAGGAACCACTAGATGCAACACTATTGACTAGTTTGGTTTCTATTTGAATACGATGAGCTAGGCGACTTAGTCTTAATCCTAAGTATATTATGAACTCATGTTCACAAAGGATTGTCCTTTGATTTGCATGGTGAGGATGGCTAGATCTTCGACCCAATATGCCTACCATTTTAAGGACAGGACTGAATGTGGAGCTAGAAACATAACTATACAGGATGAAATTCACTTCTTCCCTCCTTGAGGGTAAATATATAAATTTTCCCTTAAGTGGTGTATCCGGGACTTAAACAAAGGGTCCTACCCTCTCATCGACTTGAGAGAGATTTTCTATTTATTGGTTGGACCATAAACAGGTTATTCATTAGAGGAGCACTAGTACTTAAGGAGCCAGAGGTAACCCAAGAGTAAAACAGTAATTTAACCCAATTGGAGTTGTGAATACTCATGAAGGATTAACTTTATGGATTAGAAGCATATCTATATTTTATAAAGTATTATAAAATGAATTAGACATTTAAAATCTATAACAAAGATGCATACTCACCTAGGGTTTTCAAATAACAACTTGTTTTAAGTAGTTAAAATAGGCCATTATCTTGTAAAACTTTGGTTACAAACTCACTCGGGCTAAAATCCTATCTAAGGCTGAAGGTACTTAAGTTGACGGTTTACGGAACACTTGTTACCTAGGGATTTTTGTTGATTTTTTAGTATTGTTAACCCAGCTTTATGAGCATGCGTGAGCAATATGAGGTAATAAAATAATTTATCACTTAGGCAACGTAGGTTAAATCCAAATATAAATGTTATACTTGGATAATCACCTAAACTTAGATTGTTTATTAGTTAGAACATACCTAAGTAAATATTTATCCAAAATAATTAAAACACTTTAGTGGGAGATTAATAATATATACGATATATTGTTCTTAGCTCTCACGTCCCTAAGAGTTCACATAGTGAAATTTATGCTTGGCTTCATGTCACCTTGGAAGTGAGATTCGGAAAGCGTTTGCATGGGTCAATTGCAAGATGAATAGGGGAAGTAGTTCATAGTAAGTGGGTGAAGGAAGTGTGTCAACATATCCAGCGGTCTCTTTCATTAGTTTGAACCTTGAGATTCCTATGTTGCGCATGCTTGTCGTGTTTAGACAATATAAGCTAATCATTTTATGGTAGGTATCCCTTCGGAGGGGTGTAAAATGGGATTCGGAACAACTCAAACTTCAAAAATAGATAAGATCTCTTAGGTCCATTCTCAACCTTGACTCTCCAATTCGGAAGCATCGTTGGGGTCGACCTCTGAGGTATGAAAATGAAGGGTTACACTTATAAGAGTTACTAAGAGTTAATAAATTCTTGACAAAAAATGGTAACTAAATGACGATAGGAATTAGAGTTATTCTAGAGTTAGTATTTAGTCAAGAATGTCTTACTTCAATGAAGAAGTATTTGACTGCCCCTCGGTAGCATCTATTCTGGCTCATTAAAGTATTGTTGCAAATAAATAATGAAATTTGGGTATATTATTATTTTTGCTAAAATTTGATTGGGTTTAAAAGCAATTTACTGATTAGAATTCGTTTATCTTTCAGCATGTCGAATTCTTCTAAATTACTCGCTTTCGATAAATTTAACGGTATTAATTTTTCAACATGGAAATAAAATATAAGCACAATACTAGTAATAGGTTTAACGTTTGTTTTAACAGAGAAATGTCCTCTTTCTCCCAGCTCATCTGCAAACCAAAGAGTTTGAAATGCATATGACAGATGGATTAGGGCAAATCAAAAGGGTCGAATTCATATCTTAGAAAATATATCTGATATACTAGCTAAGAAATTCTAGAATATGGTTTTTATTAAAGAAATCATAGATTCCTTACAAACGTTGTTTAGACAAGCTGTCAGGAATGATATTCTCGAAGAAGTTTATAACTATGACAAAAAGGATAGAAACTCTGTTAATGAACATGTTCTGGATATGCTAAAAGTAATATACACAAATGTTATAGATGAGGAAACTAAGAAAGCCCAACAAAGTAAATGTGATTTACTTGTCAGTAAGACATGTTTAATGAAAAATGATAAATTAATCTGAATATTAGATTCAGGTGCCACTAATCATATTTGCACTTTCGCTTAGGAAACTAGTTCCTGGAGATAGCTTGCAGAAGGTGACACAACCTTTAAGGTAGGGACCAAAAAGGTTTGTCTCAAGTAAAACAGTGGGAGATATAAAGTTATTTATTGAAGATATATTCATTTTACTTGAAAATGTTTATTACATTCCTGCCATGAGGAGGAATTTGATATTTATCTCATGTTTGCTAGAACAAAAGTATAAAGTCTCTTTTGAAGTTAATAAAGTGTTCATTATTTCAAAAGCTATTAAAATATGTTCTATAAAACTTGAAAATAACTTATATGTGTTAAAACAAACTGAGGTAAAAGTGGTTTTGAATATAGAGATGTTTAAAACAACAGAAACTCAGAATAAGAAATGAAAAATGGTTTTGGCACATTAATCTCAATAAGATTGGAAAAATGGTTAAGAGTGGACTCTTAAATCAGTTAGAAGACAACTCTCTACCATCATGTGAATCTTTTCTTGAGGGTAAAATGACCAAAAGATCTTTTACGGGAAAAGGTCTTAAAGCCAAATAACCTTTAGAGCTCATACACTTCTGTGGTTCAATGAATGTTAATGCACAAGGAGGGTACGAATATTTCGTTAGCTTTATTGATCATTATTCTAGATATGACTATATTTACCTAATGCATCATAAGTTCGCAACCCTTGAAAATTTCAAGGAATATAAGGCAGAGGTTGAGAACCAAATAGGTAAAAAAATTAAAATACTTTCATCAGATCGAGGTGGAGAGTATATGGACCTAAAATTCTAGGACTACTTGGTAAAACACAGAATTTAGTCTCAACTCACATCACTTTGTACACCTCAACAGAATGAGATAGTGGAAAGGAGAAATAGAATCTTGTTGGACATAGTTCGTTCAATGATGAGTTATGCTCAGTTGCCTAATTCTTTTTGGGGACATGCAGTAGAGACTGCTGTGTATATTTTGAATATGGTTCCCTCAAAAAGTATTTTAGAAACACCTTATGTGTTATAGAGAGGATGTAAAAGTAGTTTACATCACTTCAAAATTTGGGAATGCTCAGAACATGTGTTGGTGCAAAATCCAAAGAAATTAGAACGACGCTCAAAAGTATGTATATTTGTAGGATACCCCAAAAAGGCAAAAGGTGATCTATTCTATGATCCTCAAGAAGATAAAGTATTTGTATCGACCAATGCAACCTTCTTAGAGGAAGATCACATAAAGAATTATCAACCTCGCAGTAAGCTAGTATTAAATGAAATCTCCACAGAAGCTACAAACAAATCAACAAGGGTTATTGATCAAGTTGGTCCTTCAACAAGAGTTGTTGATGAAACTGGTACTACACATCTTTCTCAATAGTTAAGAGTGCCTCGATGTAGTGGGAGAGTTGTTCAATAGCCTAACTGTTACATGAGTTTGACAGAAACTTAGGTCATCATACCTGATGATGGCTGAGAGGATCCATTGACCTTTAAACAGGCAATGAAATATGTGGATAGAGACTAATGGATAAAAGCCATGGACCACAAAATAGAGTCTATGCACTAGTCTAGGAACTTATAGATCAATAAAAAAGGGTCAAATCTATTGGTTGCAAATGGATCTACAAGAGAAAGCGGGACCAAGCTGGTAAGGTACAAAACTACAAAACTAGACTCGTGGCAAAAGGGTTTACCCAAAGAGAGGGGGTGAACTATGAAGAAACATTTTCTCTAGCTGCTATGATCAAATCATTTAGAATACTCTTATCCATTACTATCTTTTATGACTATGAAATATGGAAAATGGATGTCAAGACAGCCTTTCTGAACGGCTATCTTGAAAAGAGTATCTATATGTCTCAATCAGAGGGGTTTATAGAACAGGGTCAAGAGCAAAAGGTTTGCAAGGTTAAAAGATCCATTTATGAGTTGAAACAAGCATCTCGATCCTGGAATATGTTTAAAGCCATAGTGATTAAATCTTATGGCTTTAAACAGAACGTTGATGAACCTTATGTTTACAAGAAGATTGTCAACAAGACTGTAGCTTTTCTAGTGTTATATGTTGATGATATTCTACTCACTAGAAATAAAGTAGAATTCCTGGCTGACGTTAAGAAATGACTGGCTTCGTAATTCCAAATGAAGGATTTAGAAGATGCACAGTATGTTCTTAGAATCTAAATAGTTTGGAATCGCAAGAATAGAACGCTAGCATTATCTCAGACATATTATATAGACAAGATGTTATCTAGGTATAAAATGAACAATCCCAAGAGAGGTTTGTTACCTTTTAAGCATGGAATTCATTTGTCTAAAGAAAAAATGTCCTAAGACACCTCAAGAAGTTGAGGTTATGAAACGAATTCCCTATGCATCAACTGTTGGAAGTTTTGATGTATATCATGTTGTGTACACGCTCAAACATATATTATGCAGTTGGAATAGTTAGCAGATATCAGTCCAATCCAGGATATGATCATTGGACTATCGTTAAAAACAATCTTAAGTATCTTCAGAGAATGAGAGACTACATGCTCGTGTATGATGATAAGGATCTTATCCTTACTGGATACACTTATTTTGATTTTTAGAGCGATGTGAATTCTAGGAAATCAACTTTGGGATTGGTATTCACTCTAAATGGAAGAGCTATATTATGGAGGAGTATAAAAAAAATTTGTATTGTTGACTCCACCATGGAAGAAAAGTGTGTAGCTGCATGTGAAGCAGCCAAGGAAGCAGTGTGGCTTAGAAAATTCTTGATCGATTTGGAAGTAGTTCCAAATATACATCTACCGATCACCCTCTATTGTGATAATAATGGAGCAGTTACAAACTCAAAAGAACCAAGAAGCCATAAATGCGGGAAACACATCGAGCGCAATACCATCTCATCAGGGAGATCGTACATCGAGGAGATGTGATCATTATGTAGATAGCCTCAGAAGACAATTTAGCTGATCCATTTACAAAGGCCCTCACGGCTAAAGTATTTGAGGGTCACATAGTTGGAATTTTAGTCCAAGTGGGAGTTTGTTGAGTTGTATGTCCTAAAATTCGCAGTTTGTAAAATTAAACATATTCTATTTGCAATAAATATGTTATTAAGATTCATTTAATAAAACTGTTATTGAATATGTAGATTGCAATTGTAAAGCCTAAATCCAATAAACTAATGAACCTCTAGCTATAGTATGAATACTTAAACCTTATGTGAGACATAAAAGAGGATCAGGTTTGGGTATATAGCTAAAAAGGTCTATAAGTATAAACATAGGGTTGGGAACCTCCTTTAATAGATGCAGCCCACTTTGTATTTGATACAAACGATGTGATCCCGAAATCGTTCATGTGGAGATATGCGAGTGGGGACATCCTATGTAAATGATGTTTACATAAAACTAGACCACAAAATAGCCACTTTTTCTTTATAACTACCGTTTACTGTTAAAACTGACTATTTCAAACTAATGACCTAAGGTAACTTGATCTCAATCCTTAGCTAACTATAAACTCCTGTTTATTCGAGATTATCTTTTAATCTGCATAGGTGAGAGTGGCTCAACAGCGTTGCTCAATAAGTCAACCATTTTAAGGGTTAAATTGGATAAATAGCTGGGGACATAGTTTTGCAAGATGGAAATCACTCATACCCGCTTGAGGGATAGTAGATAGGTTGTTTCCTTAAGTACTGACTCCTAGTCTTGAACAAAGGGGTCCCGCCCTCTCTATGACTGAGAGGGACTCGATTTATTGGTAGAACCATAAACCAATTGTTCATTAGTGGATCAATAGAGATTTAAGAAGCAAGATGTATTACAAGGGTAAAACATAATTTTGACCCAGCTATTAATACGAACAACCTGTGAAGAATTTACTTACTGATCATGATTAAATCAAGTGGACAGAAATATATTTACAGTGAAGAGAGTGCAGCTATTGGGCTTTAGTGGAGTGACCCGGTAGTCAACGAATGTCCATTAATTCGGTTTAAAGAGTTTAGCTAATTAATCTTAGATCGTTGGAGCTTATGATCTGTAGGTCCATTAGGTCCCCCTACTAGCTCAAATGGACTAAACCTTAGAATAGCATGATGAGAAAATTTGAAACGTTCAAATTAGATTTAAGGGGATTATTAATTATATGTGATATAATTAACGTTTAATTATCGAATTAAACGAAATTGGAGAATTGGATAATATTTAAATATGATGAATGGGGATTCATGATTGTGGAATTGGTGGTTTTGTGATTTAATATTTGATATTAAATTAATTAATTATTTATTTAGAACTAATTATTTGAATTAGTTTTACATGAAATTTATTTTATTTTATTTTATTTAAATTAAATGGATTAATTTTAAAAATAAAATAAATTAATTTTATGAAAATCAAGAAAAATGGAAGGAAGTGGGACCCACTTCCTCCAGCTCTAATTTCGTTTAATTTGATACTTAAATGGAAGAAAGGTTCTCTCTTGTTCTTCACCAAACAACAAAATACTCTTATAAAATCTCTCTTAATTCGATCTTATTTTGGGTTCCACCACCTAATCTAAGGTTCTAGAGGATAGTAGGGAAGATCAAGTGGTTATTTACAACCTATTGGAGAAGAGATCAAGTTGGATTTTGAAGAAATTGAAGAGTTCTTCAAAGATATTTTTCTAAAACCCCTATCTCTTTAATATGACCATGCTGGCTAGATTGCTTTCGCTTATTGATTGTCCACACCAACATTTGTCATTATAATTTATAAATAAATTTTATTCATTCAGTTTATCAATCTACATGTGTAAGAAATTTCGTTAAAACATACTAATAAGTAATATTCTTCACGATAGGGATTAAATCGTTACAAATTATAAAATAAAATCATTACTTATTAAAGTTGATCATGAAATAAATTGCTATAAATTTGAAAGTACAGACTAAATCGTTACCCACTAAAATTCAAAGATAAGGATATGTTTGGATTAATTAGAGAAAAAAATATTTTTCAAAACAATCATTTTTATTTAAGCTCTTTTGATAAAATCTAGTTAAAATACACCACAAAGTTATTTTGAATGGTTTGTCAAATATTTTATTTTATTTTATTCACAATGATTTATTTTCAAAATTAAACTTTTGAAAAGTTCATCTAAATACACGTTAAATTGTTACTTTTATGATAATTCAAAGACCAAAAAACGTTTTTTAGTCTCGAGATTATATCATTTCTACCACCTTATTTGCCTTGATGTCTATATTCGTGTTTAACGGATTAAGAGACTGGTCAAATTGTGGGCACTTTTAAATTTATTTGGATAATTACATATATATATATATATATATATATATATATATATATAATATTATAATATTTATTGAAAGCTATCACAAATAAGAAAAATATCAAAGTGTTTACAGAAATATTAAAAAAAAAAACTATTGATAGATACATATAGATTTTAATCAGCGTCTATTAGTAATATACTTCAATCAGTTTCTGATAGATATTTATAAACTTCTATCTATCTCTATAAAAAAAATTAAAAATTTGTTATTTTATGTAAATAATTTTTTTTTTATTTTTCTATTTTTGAAAAAAACAAATATATATCTTTATTTGTTGCGTGTCTTAAAAAAAAACGCAACACATAAAATTGCGTCTCTTCAGACTTAATGAAAAATGCCACCTAACCTAGCACAACACAATTTGTTAAATTTTATTTTATCTTGTTCTCTCTCAATTCCCATTCAATACTATTTTTATATGAATGAAAAAAGAAGAAAATTAATTTATTTTTTAAAAAAATTAGATATGAATATTTAGATATAATTGGAAGTTTTTCTTTTACCATATCAAGTCTAAGAAAAAAAAAATATATCTATATATACAAATTACTAAATTTGATCATCAACTTGAATTTATCGACTTTTTTTATCAATTTGAATTTTGGCATTCAATTTTTAAATTAATGATGGTAGGTTAACAAAAATGAAGTAAGAAGGAATTAAATTCATGATCTAGCTCTCCTATTCGAACAAATTTTATAGGCATATTTTCAGATAATTAAAATTTTAGTAAATTTTAAATTGTTAAAATTAAAAGCTGATATAAATCTATTTTCTTTCTAGTGCTTTCTTTCAAAATTGGAAAAGAAAAAAAATCTAACAATTTTCCATTATAAATTTATAAAAGAAAAAGTAAAGAAGTTATCAAAGCAAATAAATAATTAAAATACGCATATAATAGATAGACATAATATCTAAAAATAAATTGAAAGAAAGAAATCTAAATATAAAGACAATTGTATTCAATTATCTGTTTAAAACCAAAAATCTAAATTTGCCAATAAAAAAAAACTATCTTCAGGAAGAATTTCAAAAGGGTGCACGATTTTACCTTTAAAAAAATAATAATAAAAAAACTCTAATTGTGCACTTAATTTGGTGTTTGACTTGTAAATCATAAACACTACTAAATAAATAGTTTTGAATTACTTTTAAAAATAGTAGTTATAAACACGAAGTTGAATCTGTTAAAATGAATTTAACTCAATGATAATTGATATGATCATGATCTTTTTCAAGTTCATGGACTTAAATTTATAACATTTTTGTCTCAATATTTCAAATTTAGTATTTAATTTATGTATGAACGATTTCAAAGTGTTTAAAATATGTTTATACATCGATTCTTATTGTTTAAAACATGTTTATGCATCAAATCTTACGTGTCATAGAATTCTTCAAATGTATTAACAAAATGGGCATTTATGATTTATGCATGAATACTTATTAAAAGAAATATTGGCCGAGAGTCTAAATTGATTCGCATATGAAAGTTATTAGAGCTTTAATTGATAAAATTATAAATCTCACAAAATATTTATTTAAATGAAACATATGAAGAGTAAAAATTAATATACTTACGAAAGTTTATGGTTTAATTCACACAACTCAAAAGTTTATGCTCTGTTTGATAATCCATTTCGTTTTTTGAAAACTAAGCTTATTTCCTCTTAATTTCTTATAATAATTTGTATTTTTCTTAAGTACAATAGTTGAATTATTAACCAAATTTAAAAAACAAAAACAAGTTTTTAAAAGCTACTTTTTTTTAGTTTTTAAAATTTGGTTTGGTTTTTTAAACCATTGTTAAAAAGTAGATGACAAATGAATTAAAAAAAACCAAAAATCAAATGGTTACGAAACGGTTCTTAATAATATAAATTGATATTTTTTTTTTATAAAGAAGAAATACTTGTACAAATAAAAATAAAGAGAAAAATATGTAGGTAATTTGTCCCCTTGACTAGTCAAACTCAAACATGGATTTCTGATCATTGAAATTTTATTCTGATTCTACACTTTTTCCACTTGTGTTAATATTCCCTTAGCATTTTCTCTTTTATTCTCATTCTCATTCCCATTCCGACTAAATAACATGACCAAGTACAAAAGGTGAACATATTGTTTCATATTTAATTTCATTTGGAAAGAATATTTAGGAAAACAAAACTTAAATCAAATGATAAAAATATCATGAAAAACATAATATTCCACTGCCTTTAATCTTTAAATAATATAAATAAGATGACCACCATGTTCACACAAGATTTAAAAAAAAAAGAAAAAAAGAAGATAAAATCGTATAAAGGGAACTTGGATTTGTATTAGTTTTTATAGTGAAATGCAATTTTTAATGTTTATTCTCATATTCTTTTTCTGTGGAATGTAATTTGTTTGAAAATTTTATGTACTTTTGGTGTTAGAGTTGTGCTAGTTTTAGAGCATCCCTTTTAAATTGTCATTTAATGAACTTTAGGACTTTTTTTTACTACAATAAGGAATTGAAGATTCGAACGATAGACCTTCTGATAGCTATAATATATGATAATGAACTTTGTGATAACGAAAATAGATTAGAAGATAATGCAAAAATAGTTCTAGAATCAAATACGAAAATAAAAAAAAAGGAGGAGATAATACAAATTTCTTTGTATCTGTAAATCTAGGGATAATCAATTAGCAATTAAAGACTTCTGAACAGATGAACAAGTTGTTGAGTTGTGGGAATAAAGTTCAAGTGTAAATCTCTAGATGCAAGTTTTTCTCTAACTAAATGAAAACCGATCTCCACATGCTTCGTTCTATCATAAAAAATAGGATTACAAGGAATCTGAATGGTTGGTTGATTGTCACAGGATAGTAAAGGAGCATGAGGCAGAAAAACAAACAAATCACAAGCTCAGCTTCAACAATAGCAAGATATGAAATTGCTTCTTAGACATTAGATTGCTTCTTAGACATCCAAGATAGGGAATTGCGACAAAAAAAGATAGCAAACCCGAATGTACTTCAAGGCCAAGAAAAAAAATGTAATACTTTTAAATCAGTCATATCTAACTTAACTTTCTACTTTTCAACGAGAGCATCAATATAGATGTTATCGTTATCTGTTAGTATGATATCATCAACATAGAGAAGGAGGTAAGTAAGATAGCATGGACATTTCTAACAAATAAGGAAAAATCAACATGTGAAACAATGAAACTAAAAATAAGAAGATGTCGAGTAAAAACATTCAAACCACGCACGTGGTGTTTACTTCAAACCATATAATGACTTTTTGAGTTTGCATACATGAGTAGGAAAGAGCTTGTTGATGAACCCTTGAGGTTGTTGTATATAAACCTCATCATATAACTCATCATGCAAAAAAAAGGTATCTTTGACATCTAACTGCCTTAATGACCAACAGAATTGAGCTGCCAAAGATAATATAATCCAAACTGTGGGTTTCTTAATAACTAATCAACACCCTCTTCTTGATGAAACCCTTTAGCAACAAGGACGACTTTGTAGCAAGCAACACCTTCCATCAGGATTTATTTTAATATGATAAACTTGCTTACAACCCATGGCTTTCTTATGAGAAGGTGGAAGAGTTAAAGTCCAAGTCCTTAGTTTAAGTACAGCCACATATTCATCATTCATTACTCCCTGCCACTCAACACATTTAGATGCTTGTGTAAAATTTGGTTCATCACCAATTGAGGTAACAGAAGCTACAAAAACCTTCTTTTTTTAATTAGAGACCTGATTTTGATCTTGTCTGCATTGAATGAACATTAACCACTGAAGGAACATAAGTCACTAAAGTATCAATCATAGGTTGTGGTAAAAGATCATTACTTGGTATATCAAAGGGTGAAGAAGAAGATTGAAAGATGAATAAAGTTTCAGATAGTTGTTGAGAAGTTTGTAAGAATGCAGCTGGTAAGATTTCAGTTGATAAGGTTTCAGTTGGTGTAAGTTGAGATGTAGGAAAAATAGAAGTTGGAGAAGAAGAAGACACTTCTATTGTGACTAGAGGATTGGTTACACCAATATCAGAGGCTGAAATAAAAAGGGTATTGAAAACAACAAAATGTGATGAAGAGTTTTGAGAAGAAGAAGATTACTAAAAAATGGCTTTGTTCATAAAAAACAAAAGAAACCATTGTACCATTTTGCTCAAGGATATGTCTAGGGAAAGATTTTTTATGTAAGACTTCTTAAGAACTAAAGTAATTACACGACTAATATACTCTCCTCCACCATCACTTCAAAAGGTTTGAACTTTACAGAATAAAGAGGTTTCATTAAAAGGTTTAAATTGAGAAACAACAAAGAAAACATTGAACTTATAGTAAGGAAAAATATAGGTATAACTTGAGAAGTCATCAACAAAAGAAATGTAATAATGATGCATATTTATTACAATTTCAGGGGTAGGACCCCATGTCACACATCCTCCCAAGCTACCCTCTATTAACCTGAAAAAGAGATGTGAAGACGGCAGTTGCCAACTCTTTTATGAAACCTACTGCCCATCTGATACTTGTAACCTGTCTCCTCGTCTTTTCATAACCTGNTATATATATACATCTCAAACCTAAGCCTTAGAGGTATCAAGAACTTTAGATAACAGCTGAATTGGTTTTAACACATCACAGACTTTACATACATATATACAAATCGAGGTTCACAAACGTAATTACAGACTTGGCTTTCCCCCAACTAATATATAAATGGTTACAAAATATTTCAAACTTAATATTAGACCTAAAAAACTTCTTGTTCTATCTAAAATCTTCTAGCAGTGGTGTGGTAGACTAGCAGCTATAAGCTAGGCACCAAGAGTTGGGAAGCCTAGTAAGTGACTTATTTATCATAAATCAACATAAGCTCATTTTAAGTTAAGAGAACTATGTTAAATCATAAATACTTTCAGTATTTCAAGATTATTAATATGTATGCTTTAAAATTTAAGAACTTTGCAATCTTAAAACATCACATGAAAATATAAGTAAAATCCTGAAATCATAGCGTGGCTTATGAAAACCTCATCAAACATCAATATATAGCTTGTACCCTTTTCACCTTAGTTGAGGTAAAGCAAGTTGATACAATCAACGTTGCAGCGTCGATAGCTCTCATACGTGCATGTAGAAATGCTCCCAAAAGGCTAAAACACCCTAATACAAGACCCAAAGTCTATATGTTTGTTAAAGTGGGCCCCAAATACCGTCATGTATACATAGGTAATCAATTCCCTAGATATCTTCATCTCCTTGAGTATCAGGGTTCGGGATGCCTTCATCTTCTTGAGTATCAGGAATTAGGGTACATGAAATGTTCCTTTGCAAATATATTTTGAACATATTCATTGGGCATCCATAAATAACTTAAGCATTGAAATATATAAACATAAACATAATACTTTAAATAATATATTAGGAATGTCTATTGAAATCATGCTTGAAACATGTCATTTAAAAGATAGCATATTAAATTGAAGAGAGATCCATACTTTAACATAGCTTGGAAACATTAATGCATAAAGCTCATATAGAAGAAACCCATGGTCAAACATACTTTTAAAAACATTGATACATATAGCTTATAAGAGAGAAACTCATGCTTTTAGCATACATAGGAAACATGGAAGCCTATAGCTCACAAACCCTTTTTGTACAAGAGTTAACTTATTGCAAATAACACTATTCAATGAAAGCATTTAGGTAAAGCATATTAAATCATTTGTCACTCACCATTATTGGTTAGCTCCTCAAGAGATTGTAGGCTCTTCCAACCTCTATTTAGCCTATAAAATAAATTAATAACCCTTGGTTTCTCTAGCTCACCTTGAGCTTCATAACCTCAATTGAAACACTCATGAGCCCCATTTAATTCCAAATTATCCTTAGTTTAGGGTTTTAAATCCTTTAACCCTGAATTATTTAAAATATCCTAAAACTAGCTTAAGATCCAAATTTATGCATTTCAAGGCTAACATATTCCAAAAACATCCAAATGGTCTTAAAAAATTACTTACAAACTTCAAATAACTCAAATTAGGGTCAATGGACTTGAAAAATAGTGGTTGATGCATGGTGGGGTGTTGGATGGGTGGCAAACTACGCACATGGATGTGCTTGGACGTAGGATGGGTAGCAAACCACGCCCTCAGGCGTGTTTGAGCTTACAGAGGTGCACGGGTGAGCGTGTCTGGGGTGCTGATGCGCACGAGATGGGCATACAGATACAGCATGCGCATGCGATAGGGCAAGGGTGGGAGGGCAGGCGCATGCAGGTGCCTTCAACCTTCAGCTGGTGGTTCTCTTGTTCCTCGACAGCAACCTACTCATATTATTTTAGCTCTAATTTCATCAATTTTTAACCAAATTACCTCAAATTTCTTCCATAAGACTTTAAATTCATGTTTACCTAACTAACCTAAAGATTTTAACTTTAAAATCCTTTGGATACTTCGAAATCAGCCTTCTTAACTCAAGTGCTCACAAACTCATAAATTTCTGAACAACCTTCAAATCTTTATCAAAAACATCTTCTTCTTGCACTCCAATTGCTTTGACAGCCTTTGAGCGTCTTCCTAACACACCTCTATGAGTTTAGGTCAAATAAAATGGAGAATGGCATGAGGGAATTGAAAATGCCAACCCACTCAAGTCGAGTTAAGGCCTTCCACTGACTGTACCTATACAACTCCAATCTCTTGTTGCTACCTCCTTCAACTAGTCAACCCCACTACTCTTAATTACCTATTTCCTTTCTATTTTTTTTTTTTCATTTTTAAATACTTAAATATTTTTATTTGAATGTCCTTAAAATTAATTAAATTACCCATAAAATTTTCTTTTAAATTTCATGCTTCATTCTTATTTAATCATGTCACTCCTCCAAGTACTACACTTCATTCTTAGCCAAATTTCATCTTCAATTCACTTGACTAATTGGTAATATCTAGATAATTCTCCCCTTGATATTTACATATTTTCCTAACTTAATTCCAACACTTTGACAATTTTAGGGTTTCAAGTTATCACCCAATTTTTCCTTCCATTTGATTCAACACAAGTAATCACACCACTTAAGGTAGAATTCCTTTAGTTCAATCCTAAAATTCATTGAAGATACTTAGGTTGTTCAATCTCTAAATGAGACTTTAAAGCTTAACTTTAAACTAAAAAATAAGTAGTAAGGATTTAGTGTTTAGCACTTAACCACTCTAGAGCATTATTTCAAGATTTACTTAGATTTTATTAAGCCTAGCACTTAAAAAGATTTCCTTCTTATTACCCTTGTTTGTTAAGCTTCACACCTATACAATAAAGACCAAACTTACTATGCATCTTAAAGCATACAAACACTAGAGTTAACTTCAAAGTATAGGTTCTTAGGAACTCAAGTTCTAGGGCCTATACATCACTATAGATAAGAGCAAGAGGTACATGTGAAGTAGATAAGGACAAAGAAAATGGAAGCTTACACATTTTGCCATCTAAATGGTGTTTACAAACATCAAATTGTTCTGAGATTAAAGGAACATGAATGGAACTAAGAACATTTTGAAGGACAAAATTGTTGGGATGTATGCCCTAAAATAGTTATATGTTAATTGAATCAATGGTTGATTAGTTTTATGTAACTTATGCAATAATCCATTAACTAAGATCCAAGGTTATCTAATGTTACTTAAACATGTATGTGGATACATAAAGGTGGATCATGTATAAATGATAACCTAAATGGTATGTAGTACATGGATAAAGTCGAGTGCCTTATCATGGTAACACTACTGATATAGCCCGCTTTGTAAATGTTACAACTATTGTAAAGTGTTACAAATGATCTGATCCTGATCATTCATGTAGAGACATGTGAGCGGGTATCCTATATAAAGAGTTTGTATAAGGTCGGACCACAAAATGTTGAGTCTCTCTTCATAACACCGTTACTATAAGAAACTCACTTTTCACTAGGATGACCATAGATGACTTGACCTTAATCCTGAGTGAGTTGTGAACTCCTGCCTGTAAACCCCGAACCCTATTTTTCCTACTTAAGTATGATACTTAATATGTTAATTAAAATTAAGTATAAGTTAATGTAATGTTTGTAGGGAAAGCTTGAGGATGATAAAGAGGAAGGAAAAGTTTTAAGTATGGAGAAACAAGGCTCTCAGGTAGCATTGGTATGAAGACATTAGGTGATGATATTTGGGTAAGTGTGAAAGCTAAATGTGTCATGCGTTGATAGCCATTTGTTGAAGGTTGTTGAGGTGTGCAGCAGCCATGCTTCTAGGAGGTTAGTTGATCGCATGATGAGTGTAAGGCATGAAGGAAATGACTAAGTGTTAGTCGTGAGTTGTTACTATGCGTTAGCGAGGGCAATGCGCCAATCAAAGGCCTTGAGAGGTTAGGTTGGCAAGAAGGTGCACAACATTGTATGGACGTCTAGGTGATGGGTTGCAATGTGCGTTGGTTAGGTGAGGCAGCGTGCATTGACCAAATGAGTTGCGTGGGCAGGCAAGACCATGTGATGGTGATTGGTCTAGGTGATGAGCGCAAAAGACACTAATGTATGCGCTGGCTAGTAGACGATACGAGGCAATATAAGGAGCCTTGGACTCATGACTGAGGCTATGTGATGTTTAAGCAAAGGCCACAGGCAAGGGAAAGGCGATGGCACTAGACCAAGCGATGGGCAAGATGCGTTGAGGCTATGTGTTGGCCAAGGGGTTGTATGTTGAATGTGCCATGCGATGGAAAGATGATTAGTGAGCCTTGCATTGATTAAGTGGTGATCACAACTTAGTCACCCACTTTAATGGCCTAACTATCGAGATTAAGGGAACTAATCCCACTTAGTGGTTGAGTTGGTAGTCTAAGTTTTAAAAGAGGCATGTAGTGTTTAGTATAAAAAGGAAAGCCTCAGTTCAGGAACTCGGTTTGAGCAATCAACTTGTGCTATTTAGGTGATTCCAGAGACATTTGATTGAGTTGGTAGACATTTGAGTGTAGTTGAAGCACTAAGGCTACCGGAAGAAATCTTCTATGGATTCAAGTTGGAATCTAAAGAAAACTTCAAGAAGATCAGGCTCTCGGATAAGTCTAAGCTAGTGGTGAAGATTAGAGAATTTCAACCAAATCAAGAGAAATTCATAGCTCAAATTTTAAGGTGAGCAAGTAAGATATTTTAAAACAAGTTTGTAGAAGGAAATTTTCCAAGAAAAGGTCTGAAAAATAAGTTATTCGAGCTCAAAGATGAATATATAATTTTGGTTTGAATAAGCAGGTAACTGCTTAGGTTGAGCAAGCAAGCAACTTGCACGGCCAGACGGTGAGGTAAGTGAATGCGTGCGTGGAGAGCTAAGCTGCGTGAAAGGGATGCATTGGGCTGGGCACAAGGATGCGTTGAGATACGTTAGACCATGTGGCACATGTTGAATCGTAAGCATAGAAGGGCGTTGTGCGGGCGATAAGCTGTATGGCAGTGCACTGAGGTTGTGCGAGCAGGCGCGCGAGGCGTTGGGTGCAAAGTTGCACTAAGGGTATGTTGGTGCGTAGCTGGACAAGTGCATGAGGCATGCAATGGGCGTATAGAAGGTCTTGTGGCTGCATAACCTAGAAACATAACTTAAGAAAATTCTAAGTGTTGAACGCATAAGAAGGTATGCGTTGAAGATTGAAAAGGATGCTTAAGGTTAAGTATTAAGTTCAATCAAGTGAGTTAGTTTCACAAGGAGACTTAAGGCATTAGCTAAACACGTTATTCATTTTCCACAGGGTTATCACCAATATGAAAGGCTTATCAACCCTAGGAAGAATGTCCAAGGCTGTGAGTGACAAAACTAAATGTTTTTCCAATGTTTTAGTAACACATGCTTTACTTAAATATTTAAATTCATGCTTTCTTATGTTAAGATGATGTTTGAAATAATTTCCAAGCAAACTAGATTTCATGAAGCCTATTAATGCATACTAGTTTTAAGAAGTTTATGAAAGCATGGTTTAATATTTGTATACTCAATTTTTAGGAAGCATGCGTTGGAAGTTTTATGTTTTATAGTAAAGATGTTTAAGCATATGATTTATATTGCCTATGCTTCCAAAGTATGATTTAATTCAAAGAATGAGTTTTATGATGACTACTAGAACCTGATACTGAAGGACATTGTGAAGGTATCTGAGCAGTAGTACCTAAGGTATGACAGTACTTAGTTATTACCATGTGCACGTAGGTAGAGATGACGTTGATTGTGTTGAGATTACTCCACACCAACTAAGGTTTTCCATTGAGGGATTGAGCAAAAGGGTTCTCTCTCAACTAAGGATCATGTTAAGCTATGTTTGAAAATTTTAAATATGAGTTTGCTTGGCAAATTTTCAGTTTAAAACATGATGTTTATGATTTATTAGTCATTCACTGGGCTAGTAACTCACTCGTTTTAAATGTTTTCTTCCTCAAATAGTGGTCAATTCCCCAAAGGTTAATTGCACTGTTGCTCTGCCACTCAAGGACTTCAATCCTCAGAGAAGTTTTAGGTGTCTACTTGTAAATAATTGTACATATGTGTTGTGCATGTTAAGGACAAGGGCTAGCTATCAGGAGCCACTGAACTTTTTATCTGTTTGATGTAAATATGTTGAATGCTTAACTTTGGTTGTGCTATCTGAGATTTAAGTATTTTAAATATTTATTTTTATATTCCAGGGTTTTTTGAGCAAGTTAAGAATGTAGGTTAAACAGTAAGTGCCACAAAAGAGTTGGTAACTGTTTTCGTTGGTAATTGTTTTCGTCACATTCTCTTCTAGATTAAGATGGTAATCTGGAAAGGGGTGTGACACTACCTATGAGGGCGATCATTTGATCTGCATGGGTGAGAGTGGCTAGATTCGTCGATTCAATATGCCTATCATTTTGGGGATTCGTCTGATCGAGGAACTAGGAATGCAGCTACACAAGAAGAAATTCACTCATTCCCTAGTGTTAGGGTAAGTAAATGTTGGAATGCCTTGATTATGACCCTAGGGTTTAGTAGTGCGTTATATAAACTCTCTAACCCTAGAGACGTCATTTGGTGTATTTAGAAAACACTCTCTAATAATACTATTCTCCCTCTGCCCCATGGATGTAGCTAACATATTGTTAGTGAACCACATATATCTGCATGTTGATTCTTTTTACGTTTTTGTATTCTTTAATTGTCGATTATGTAATGTAAAGAAACTACTCCCTTAAAGGTTGATTCCGAGGCTTAAACAATGTGGTGACACACCCTCTCCTAGCTCGAAAGAAGTTTGGTCATAGTTGGACTATGACTTATTGTTCATTAGAGAGATCAGTGATACTTAAGGAGTTAGATGTAACTATAGGGCAAAATGGTCATTTTGGTCAAGTTGTGCTTACGAGCAATTTTGAAGGGTCATTGAACCGTTGATTGGTTATATCTAATGGACACAGAAATATATATGTAGTGTGAAGAGTACAACTATCGATCTTTAATGGAGTAACTGACAGTTAATGAATGTTGATTAATTTGATTAAAAAGTTCAATCATTTAGCTCAATAAGAGCTTCAATCATAAATACTTCTGTTAAATTAAATAACATCCATTGACAGTCGGTCACTTCATTAAAGACCAATAACTGCACTTTTTCGCAGTATAGATATATTTATGTGTCCATGAATATAATCAGTTAATAGTGAATTGACCTTTCACAAACTGCTCATAACTATAGTTGGGTCAAATTACCATTTTACCCTTGTAGTTACATGTAATTTTTTAAGTACCACTGATCCATCTAATGAACAATTAGTTATGGTCCAACTATAAACTAAACCCCTCTCTGGCCAATGAGAAGGTGAGGTGCCTCATTGTTCAAGACTCGAAGTCAATCTTTAAGGGAGAAATTTATCTATTTTCCCTCAAGACGGGAATGAGTGAATTTTATCTTGTGTGGTTGTACTCCCAGCTTCTTACTCGGACGAATCTCCAAAATGGTAGGCTTATTGAGTTGGCAGAACTGACGACTCTCACCCATACAAATCAAAGGATTGCTCTCATAGGCATGAGTTCACAACTCATTCAAGAATAAGGTCAAGTTACCCATGGTCATCCTAGTGAAATATAAATCTCTTCAAGTAATGGTGTTATAAAAGGGTCTAATCATTTTGTGAACCAGTCTAAAACAAACTCTTTGTATAGGATACCTCTACTCACATATCTTCACATGAATGATCAAGATCAAATCATTTGTGACACTTTACAATTATTGTAACAATTACAAGTTGTTTGTATCCATAGTGTTAATAGGATAAGGTACTCAATCTTATTCATATACTACAGACCATTCAGGTTTTTACTTAAATATGATCCACTTGTATGTCAACTACATACATGTTTAAGTTACATAAAATAACCTTGGATTTTAGTTTATTAGATTGGGTTAATGCAAATTAAATGTTGAAATAAAATAATACTTTACTTTATTAAATAAATAAATTGTGTACAAATAATTTACAAACTATGAAACCTATCAATTCCAACAAAGTGAGCAGTACACCCTATGTCAGTCAACCAAACAGATGAATTTGGCAAGACAGATGTATTTTAAGAAGAATTTGCTGAAGCAGCGAAAGCAACTAACTTGGTAGGTGGATGGTGACCTTGATATGAATAACTCATCCTATTGCAGCAATCGAGAGCAGAATGTCCAAACTTTTAACAAATTTGGCAATGAACTTTGTTATTCAAACGACTTTGATCAGGTGGTTTATTTGAAGAAAATTGTCTAGTAGTTGACTGATTGGAAGGAAAAGCTTCTTTGTAACAGGTTGTCAGTCTTGAGATTCAGGATATTTGTTCTTGATGATGAAGAAAAGTGTTTGTCCAAAGTTTCCCAAACTTCTTTAGCGCTTTGACATCCAACTACATAAGGGATAACATTCTGAGTTAAGGTTGCATTTCAGAGGAGTAATTAGAGCTTGATCATGGCCAGACCATTTCTCATATTCTAGATTACCAACAGATGGTTGTCCATCAGTACACAAGACTTTAGAAGGAGTAGGATACCATCCATTAACAATTGTTTAGAGTTTATGTTCTTTGAGAAGAGGGGAATCTGAAAGAAGTGTCACAGGACATAATTTGTTGAATCAAGACTATACCAGATTGCAAATGTTCATGAGAAGAGATATGGAGGTAGTTTAAAATTCTCCATCTTGCATATTGAATGATTGATGATGAACATAGTAATGTCAACCGATCGAAAAAGAGAGAGAATGAAAGCACATATTGAATCGAAAAAATCACAAAAGATTGAATGGTAAAAGAAGAAGCAAAAGTTAAAGAGGATCACTAGAATGCTCTAATACCATGATAACAATGAGAATAAATATAGTCTCCCTCGTCTCATTAATGAATAAACCTCACAGATATTTATAATATAATGAGATTACACTTAGGGGAGATAAGATAATCTACCCATATAATGGAAACAAACTAACAGAAAACTACAATATTAACTAAACTGACATAAACTTCATCAAATGGTCATAACAAAGACACGTGTCATTCTTTAAGACTTTTTTTTAAGTTTAATTTGAGACACAAATACATTTATAACTGGTCATAAATTTAATGATATGTAATTATGTCACTTGTGATGGACTAAAATTTGGGTTAACCAGATAAATTAGAGAAGTTTCATTTGAAAAAAATAGTAAAATGTTTACAAAATTGTGAAAATAACAAAAATGAATTAAATAATAAAAATAATAACAAAAAATTGTTAAAACTGCCCTCACCTAAAAGTGAATACGTAATGTTCAAAAATTGAAGCTAGGGAGTCTAAAAAACTACAAATACACTATAACTAAAAAATTACCATGCTCAATGTAGATGGCCAAATGTCCAATCTGTTGGGAAAATATCCTAGAACTCGCAGCTCGTAAATTTTGTGTTAAACATTCTATTTATCAATAAAATATTATTGAGTATTTTATTCAATATAGTCATTGATATTGCATTCTATTATGAAAATCCAATAAACAAATCAATGGCTATAGTATGAATACTTTAACTTTATGTGTTGATATAAACAGGATCAAGTTATAGTATATAGCCTAAATGGTCTATAAGTATATGGATGAAGTTGGGTATTTCATCCTGGTAACACTATTGGATGCGACCCATTTCGTATATTGATACAAATGATGTGATCCAAAAATCATTTATGTAGAGACACGTGAGTGGGGGCATCCTATGCAATGAGTTTGCATAAGACTGAACCTCGAAATAGTCACTTTTTTTTATAACAACCGTTTACTGTTAAAATTGACTATTTTAAAATAATATGACCTAGGATAACATGATCTTAATCCTGAGCTCACTATGAACTCCTGTTTATTTCGGGATTATCCTTTGATCTGCATAGGTGAGAGTAGTCCAACAGCACTGCTCAATACATCTCCCATTTTGGGGATAAGACTGGGTAAATTGTATACTTCCTCCTTCCCTCTACCAAATTAACACAGAGCCCACACCTCATGGATTCTCACTCCGAGAATACTAAGGTTGCCGAGTGGTAGTGTCGAGGGCTTGCTATTTGAGGATCAAACAGTTCGTGATTGTGACGAGAGAGCGAGAGATTGTTGTTCGATTGCTCATGAGAGCGAGAGATTATTTTACAATTGCTCACGAGAGCAAGAAATTTCTAGAAGAAGAGTTCTTCAAAGGTATGTCTCTCAATTCCTTTTGTTTTAGTAAGAAAGCATGCTGTAATTTTCTCTATAATGCATAATTGTTCTTATATGTTTGTGAATGCATTTATTCTTTCACAATGGGCTTGGAAAGATCTTGCTTCCACTCACTAGTTCTCTTGAATAAGAGTTCCTTCAATTGGTATCAAAGCCAGGTTGTTCTGATATTCCAAATTCATTGATGTATTGAATTGCATTTACATTCTTGGTGGGTTTTAAAGCATGTCTACATTATGTTTAAGTGTTAAATGCATTTGTAGATGTGGATTAATGGAGCTTCTGGGATGATTGCCTCTGGTTATTGCTTTCTTTTACATTTTGAAGTTAATTGCCCCTGTGTTTTTGGGCATATTAACTTATTATCGAGTCTATAATTCAAAGAGTTTGAGTTTATAAGAGTCTCGTGATGAAGCTTCAAGGTATGGAGATGCAGTTTACTTTGAGGAAGAAGACGACCAAGAGTTGGTCAAATCGTGTAGCCCATGCTAAACGATCTTTTAGATTTAGCTAAATGATCGGGTAGAAAAGTTCTAACTCGATCGTGTAGCATTTACTAAACGATCGTATGGTTGATGCTAAATGAACGAGTGAACTGTTTACTCAATCGGTTTGCATTGGCTACTCGATTGTGTAAACGAAGGGGTAAATGATCGTTGAGTATGGGATACTCGTTGCATGGTACGCGCGCGCACTAAACGATCGTGTAGGCCAACATGCTTCATCGCATAATCACTGGCTACATGATCAATCGATAGGTGTTACTTAGTGCTTGCTCTTCGATCGTCTAGACGATCATGCTTCATCACGTAGTTGTCGTCTACTCGATCGTTTAGGCTTGCGTTTAAACTTGGTGCACTGTATGATCGAGTGGCCTTCATGCTTCATCGCATAGTCAAAGGTACTCGATCGTTGCTACACGATCGTGGTTACTCGACCAACTTTACTAAATGATCACAAGGAAAAGCTACACGATCAGGAAGCGAGGCTTTGCCCGCGGTTCAAGACTTGATTCGCCTGTTTGAACCGGTTTACTCAATGGTTTATGTAATAGATAGTTTTCCTTTTCGGTTTTTGAGGCTAATCATCCTGGTCCATTAATTTTGGTGAATGTACATGAGATGAATTTTTAAATTATATGTCATATAGTATGCCATATAGTTTTTAACCCCACCATAGGTTATGCATTTGTCATGCATCATCTCTATATTGTAAGAGTTATGATATAGTAGTTTGCATGATTAAATTACTTTAAAGCATGGTCATGCATCATATAATATTAAAGTTATATTTATGCATGCATTAAGCATATTCATGTATAATCTTTGGTGTATGGAAGCATGTATGCTTAGTTCATTACTTTTTATATAAGAGTTATATATAGTAATGAATGGACATTGCATGAAGCATGACACATAGGTTAAATTTATAAGAGTTATAAATACCTAATCTAGCTTAGCAATGTGGATGATTTTTTGTTGTTTCCTTTTATAAGAGTTATTATGGAACTTATAACTAAAATCAATAAGAAAGACATGCATGCAAACTTAGGCTTGAATCTTCTTTTAAAAGAGTTTTAAAATTTGATGGAGATAGACCTAAGATCACGGTTCTAATGAGATTAGAAACCTAAGTTAATATTTTAATCAGTTTAATAGGATTAAATTGACCAATAAAAGATTAAATATGTACCAAATCTATCTATAAGGGACCTTTGTCTAAGGCGGGTTCTGTCTAGGCTGGGGTACTTAAGCTGACGGAAACGGAACACCCCTACCTGGGAACCTACCTAGAAAGGTGAATTAGATAGATTTGTTGCATGCATGTAAATTTGATGATAGTTCGTTAAAGTGTTTAATGGGACTTGACTCAAACTTGTTTAATTATCAAAAGCAATAGTTTTTTTTTAGCAAATTAAACTCACACTTAGATCAAATCAGTAGCCGCATTGTCTAAGTTAATGAAACCCTAGGTAGAACATTCAGTGGGAGGTACTTGGGGTATACTTTACTTAAACCTCTTCACGTTTCTCTCTAATGTTCACACTGTGAGATCTATCTTTGACCTCGGGGCACCCTGGGAGTATCCCCTTAAAAGATGGTGTTTGGGTAGGTCAATACCAAGGTGAATGGAGAGAATGTTCATAGTAAGTAGGAGTAGGACGTGTGACAACATATCCCACGGTCTTTCTCATTTAGGTTGGATAATGTTTTGTGCATAGCCTCGAGGCACCCTAGGAGTGTCCCCCTAAAAGATGGCAGTTTTGCATGACTCTTTATCTGATCTCCTGTATAGGATAAGGTCGCTTTAGTCTCTTGTCCTAATCAACTTTTTCCATACGGTGGGCGCATTAGGGTGGGACTCTAGGACCTAAAATGAGGGGTTACACTTATATGAAATTGTTAAAGGTTAACAGTTCTTGACCGAAAAATGGTGACTGTTAAAGTCAGTTACAAGAGTTGTTTCTGTCTAATGTTGAGAATGTCTCATCCTAGTGAAAAGCCACTTGATCATCCCACCGGTGACTTTTGTCCTGACTCGTTAGGGCATCATTACAAAATAGATGTCATTTCACTTAAGGTACATAAGAACTATTTTGCTAAGACTAAAATTGGTGTTAAAAGTGGTAATGAATAGACTCATTAAGTTTGTTCATGTTTTTCAGCAACTTTAAAATGGCTACAGCCACATTAGCTCTATTAAGTGCCGAAAAATTGACTGGCGAAAACTATGCTAGTTGGAAAAATATGATTAATACCCTACATATCATCGATGACCTAAGGTTCGTCTTTATGGAGAAGTGTCCTCCTATTCCAACTCAAACCGCTGCTCGAAATGTTCGTGAGGCTTATGAGAAATGGACACGGGCGAACGAGAAGGCTCGAGCTTATATCTTGGCCAGTCTAAACAAAGTTTTGGCCAAGAAGCATGGGCCTATGCTCTCTGTGCGTGAGATCATGGAGTCCCTACGAGGAATGTTCAAACAACTGTCTAGACAGCTCAAGCACGAAGCTCTGAAATGCATCTTCAACTCCAAAATGGAGGAGGGTACATCTATCCGAGAACAACTTCTGAACATGATGGTCCACTTCAATGTGGCGGAGATGAATTGGTCACGCATCGATGAGGGCAGACAGGTTAGCATCATTCTACACTCGTTGCCAGATAGCTTCTTGTACTTTGTCAGTAATGCTATACTAAACAAAGTTGACTATATCCTTATAACTCTCCTCAACGAGTTGTAGACATTCCAATCCTTGCTGAAAAGTAAGGAGAA
>NC_052350.1:37859346-37940642 GCF_009727055.1 Benincasa hispida
ACACGGGCGAACGAGAAGGCTCGAGCTTATATCTTGGCCAGTCTAAACAAAGTTTTGGCCAAGAAGCATGGGCCTATGCTCTCTGTGCGTGAGATGATGGTCCACTTTAATGTGGCGGAGATGAATGGGGCTCGCATCGATGAGGGCAGAAAGGTTAGCATAATTCTACACACATTGCCAGATAGCTTCCTACACTTTGTCAGCAATGCTGTGCTGAACAAAGTTGATTATTCCCTTACAGCTCTCCTTAATGGGTTGCAGACATTCCAATCCTTATTGAAAAGCAACAAGAAGAAGATTGTGAGGCAAATTTTGCTTCATCATCTAAGAAGTTCCATTGGCGTTCGACCTCAAGAACTAAGTCTGCACCTTCTACTTCTAACACTACCAAGTGGAAGAAGAAGAAGGGTAGTAACAAAAACGGAAGGCACCTGCTAACCCACAACTTGCTGCACAGTGGAATAGGCGATCAGCGCCGATTGAAAAAGGAAAATGTTTCCATTGCAACCAAGATGGGCACTAGAAACAGAACTGTCCTTGCTGGTTGAAGGGGAAGAAGAAGGCTAAGGCCAAGGCAAAACAAGGTAAATATGATTTACTAGTTTTAGAAACTTGTTTAGTAAAGAATGATGATTCTGCCTTGATTATAGACTCTGGGGTTATTAATCATGTTTGTTCTTCTTTTCAAGGGATTAGATCCTGGCAACAGCTTGAGGCTGGAGAGATGACGATGCAAGTAGGCATCGGGCATGTCGTCTCAGTTGTAGCAATGAGAGGGCTCCAGTTGACTTTACAGAATAAATTTATCATTTTGAATGATGTATATGTTGTTCCCGAGTTAAAGCTAAACTTAATTTCTGTAAAGTGTCTGATTGAATGTAAATATACTCTCAACTTTTCGGTGAATAAAGTGTTTATTCTGAAATATGGTTTTGAGATTTGTTCAGCAAAACTGGAAAATAATTTGTATGTGCTAAGGTCGTTAGCAACAAATTCCCTCTATAACATAGATATGTTTAAAATTGTCGTAACTCAAAATAAACGACTTAATGTTTCTTCTAAAGAAAATGCCCAATTTTGGTACCTTCGATTAGGGCACATCAATCTCAATCAGATTGAGAGGTTGGTAAAGAATGGACTTTTAAGCGAGTTAGAGGAAAACTAAAAGACATTTTACTGGAAAAGGTTATCGAGCCAAAGAGCCTCTAGAGTTAGTACATTCAAACCTTTGTGGTCCAATGAATGTGCGAGCCAGGGGAGTCTAGGAGTATTTCAACACTTTTACTGATGATTACTCACGGTATGGGTATGTTTATTTGATGTAACAAAAGTCAGAATCCTTTGAAAAGATTAAAGAGGCTGAAGTTGAAAATGGATTGGATAAACGAATAAAAACACCTCGATCAGATCAGGGTGGAGAGTTTTGGATTATGAGTTCCAAAACTATATGATAGAATATGGAATTTTTTCCTAACTCTTAGCGCCTAGTACAACTCAGCAGAATAGTGTAATAGAGAGGAGAAATAGAACCCTATTGGACATGGTTCGATCGATGATGAGTTACGCTTCCTTACCAGACTCGTTTTGGGGTTTTGTAGTGGAGACTGCAGCTTATATCCTCAACTGTGTTCCTTCCAAGAGTGTTGCCATAACACCTTTGGAGTTGTGAACAGTCGTAAAGCTAGATTGCATCACTTCCACATCTGGGGTTGCCTAGTACATATGCTTGAGGCTAATCCTAAGAAACTGGAACCACGTTTGATAGTGTGCCTATTTGTAGGCTACTCCAAAGGGACACGAGGTGGTTACTTTTATGATTTTAAGGGAAAAAAAAAGTGTTTGTGTTGACAAGCAATACCTTCCTGGAGGAGGATCATATGAGGGAGCACAGTCCACGTAGTAAAATCGTGTTGTGTGAACTTTTCAATGAAACTATTGAAACTTCAACAAGAGTTGTTGAAGGCCCTATTACATCAACAAGAGTTGTTGATGGAAGTTCATCTAGTAGGTCAAATCCACCTCAAGAGTTGATGGAATATCGATGTAGTGGGAGGGTTGCAAAACCACCTGTTCGCTATATGGGTTTCACTGAAATCTTTGCTAGGGTAGCCGATGGCAAGGTTAAGGATCCGTTGTCTTATAAGAAGGCAATGGAAGATGTTGACTGGGATGAATGGGTCAAAGCCATGAATCTCGAGATGGAGTGTATGTACTTCAACTAAGTATGGGATCTTGTAGATAAAGGAAATCACAAACAGAGATCTCTATGAGCTGCGGAAGTAGATCGTTCCAAATTCCATTGGAATGAACACAACAATCACAGTCTAACCAAAAACATACAGATTATGTATAAATAGAAATTACAGCATACTACAAGAGGATACAAGGGATAAAGTATGCGTACCTTTGAAAAACTATTCTTCAAGTATCCCTCGATCAGTCTCCAATGCGTCTAAAGCAGCACTCGAATGCAACGAACAGAACATCACCTCCATGAACGTCTGAATGCTCATCGAACCCAATCGAGTCCATCGATTCACGAACGGATGTAGAACACCACCACAAATGTTACCTTGGTATTTTCTGTGTGAGAATCCAGGAGTTGTGGGCTATGTATGATCTTGGATTGAGGAAGATAGGAGATATATGATCGAGTAAGTGAGAGAAATGAAGACTCTATCTATCGGATAGGCAATGTACTCGATCGTTTAGAAAATGGAAGCCTATCATATAGACTTTGCTACTCGATCGTGTAGCAACGATCAAAGAATAACTATCGCATGATCAACTTTTAACGATCGTGTATGCTCTCAACGGCTATCACTTAATAAAAACTCTTTTACTTGATAGCCTTTTTCCATGACATTCTTTCGAGTGAATCCAACTACTAATTTTGGAAAAAAAAATTCCTTTTATCTCACGGTTACCATAAAACTTCTAATAACGTCCCACTTAATTCAGTTATTAGAGAAAAAGAATTAATTATAATTAATATATTATAAATAAATATGATAACCAACTTATTATATTATATTTATAACATATAGTTTTAATATTTCATCATATGAAACATATAAACCATAGTTCTTTTTCAATTTTATGGTACTTAATATAAATCATATTTATATTAATTCCTTCAATTAATATATCTAATACATCATATCAATTATATCATATATAATTGAATTTACTCTTGTTAATTTGAACACTTCAAACTAACCCAAAATCTGATTCTCAACTTGAACCCATTGAGCTACCAAGGGGACCTCATGAACCTGTAGCTTGAAGCTCCAACAATATGTGAATAACTGACTAAACTTTTTAGTCACGAGATCCACCATCCGTTAACTGTTGGTCACTCCACTAAAGACCGATAGCTGCACTCTTCGCAATACAGATATATTTTTGTGTCCATATAATCAGTTAACTATGCGACAACCCTTTACAAATCGCTCGTAAGTACAGCTGGGCCAATTTACCGTTTTGCTCATGTAGTTACATCTAACTCTTTAAGTACTACTTATTTCTCTAATGAACAATAAGTCATAGTCCTACTATGACTGAGTCCTCTCTTCCAAAGAGAGGGTGTGGCCACTATGTTCAAGACCCAGAATCAGTCCTTAAAGGAGCAATTTATCTAATTACCCCTGCTTCAGCGAATCAGTGAATTTCGTCTTGTATAGCTAAGTTCCCAACTCCCTAATCAGACGAATCCGCAAAAAGGTAGCTTGTTGAGTTGGCAATCTGGCCACTTTCACCCATACTAATCAAAGGAGCGCCCTCATAGGCAGGAGTTCCTAAAACACTCAAGATGAAGATCATGTCACCTATGGTCATTTTAGTGAAATGTAAGTCTTAATTATTAACTGCGTTATATAAAGAGACTAACCATCTTGTGGTCCGGTCTTATACAAACTCTTTGTATAGGACACCCCCGCTCGCATGTCTCTACATGAATGGTCAGGGTCAGACCATTTGTAGCACTTTACAACACTTGTAAATATCTACAAAGCGGGTCATATCCATAGTGTCACAAGGATAAAATATCTCTTCTTTATCCTTATACTACGAACCATTTAGGTCATTACTTAAGGTATGATCCACTTGTATGTCTTACATACATGCTTAAATTACATAAAATAACCACGGATCTTAGTTTATTGGATATGAGTAAATGCAAATAAAATAACATTTATTTTATTAATAACAATGTGTACAAAATGTTTACAAACTACGAGACCACCGGGAGAATTAGGACACCAATCCTAACAATCTCCCACTTGTTCTAATGCCTTGAGAGACTAATGTATAATATTTAAAAACAGTACAATATACAATAAACTAGGGCATACTTTATACCCCTGTATCATCTCCCACTTGTCCTAGACAAGGTGCCGTATGTCCCATAGACCCAGACTATCCAGATGACCCTTGAACACTTTAGTCGTGAGAGCCTTTATAAATGGATCAGCAACATTGTGCTCCGATGTGATCTTCGTGACTATCACGTCATCGTGATGCACAATCTGCCTAATCAAACGATACTTCTATTCAATATGCTTACCTTTTTGGTGACTTCAGTTCTTTTGAATTTTCCACAGCCCCCCTGTTATCAAAATAAAGTGTGATCGACAAAGACATATTTCGAACAACTTCTAAATCTGTAAAGAACTTCCTAAGCGAAACAACTTCTTTAGCAGCTTCACAAGTGGCTACGTATTCGGCTTCCATAGTGGAGTCCGTGATGCATCCTTGCTTGATGCTTCGCCAAACTACATCCCCTCAATTTAGAGTGAAAACGGACCCTGATGTTGATTTCTGAGAATTTCTATCAGTCTGAAAGTCAGAGTTTGTGTATCTTGTAAGGATCAAATCATTATCTCCATACATGAGCATGTAGTCTCTCGTTTTTCAAAGATACTTGAGAATCGTTTTGACCGTTGTCTAGTGATCTAATCTTGGATTGGACTAATATCGACTGACAATCCCTACTGCATAGCAAATGTCAGGTCTAGTACATAACATTACATACATAAGGCTTCCAACAACCGAAGCATAAGGAATACGTCTTATTTTCTCAACCTCTTGAGGTGTCTTAGGACACTGTTCCTTAGACAAAATAATTCCATACCTTAATAGTAATAAACCCCTCTTGGAATTCTGCATCAAGTACCTGATCAACATCTTGTCAATGTACGATGCTCGAGACAAGACCAACCTCTTATTCTTACGATCTTGAATGATCTGGATCCCTAGAACATACTGCACCTCTCCCAAATATTTCATTTGGAATTGGGCGGTTAGCCACAATTTAATGTCAGTCAGAAAGCCTACATCATTCCCAATGAGTAGGATATCATCCACATACAATACCAAGAAAGCTACTGAGTTGTTGATGATTTTCTTGTAAACACAAGACTCATCAACATTTTGATCAAAGCCAAATTATTTGATCGCATTATCAAATCTAATGTTCCACAATCTAGATGCTTGTTTCAACCCATAAATAGACCTATTAAGCTTGCAAACTCTTTGATTTTGATCTGGAACAATGAACCCCTCTGGTTGAGCCATGTAGATGGTCTCCTCAAGATTACCATTTAGAAGGGCAGTCTTGACGTCCATTTGCCATATCACATAATCATAAAATGTGGCTATGGACAGAAGAATCCTGATAGACTTCTACATGACAACAGATGAGAAAGTTTCCTCATAGTCCACTCCCTCGACCTAGGTATAACCCTTTGCCATGAATCTAGCCTTAAAGTCTGCACCTTTCCATCTACACCTCGTTTTCTCTTGTAGATCCATTTACACCCTATAGGTTTTACTCCATCAGGCTAATCCACAAGTTTCCAGATAGAGTTGAAGTACATGGACTCCATTTCCTGATTCATGGCTTTAATCCACTCATCTTTGTCAACATCCCCCATTGCTTTCTTATAAGACAATGGATCCTCAACTTCATCATCAGACATGATGTTTTGGGCTTCAGTTAAACCCATGTAGCATTCTGGTGGGTTTGCAATCCTCCTACTACGACGAGGCAGTCTCAACTCTTGAGATAGTTGGCTAGATGAACCGACATCAACAAATCTTGTTGATCTATTAGTCTGTTCAACAACTCTTGTTGAACTCTCAGTAGTCTCACTAGAAATCTCATGTAAAACAAGCTTGCTTCATGGTTTATGATCCCTGATGTGGTCTTCTTCCAAGAAGATAGCATTTGTCGACACAAGATCATAGAAGTATCCACCCCTCGTTTCCTTGGGGTAGCCTACAAAGAGGCAAACTTTCAAATGCGATTCCAACTTTTTAGGGTTAGCCACAAGCACCTGAGCCGGACATCCCTAAATCCTGAAGTGGCGTAAACTACCTTTATGGCCTCTCTACAGCTCAAAAGGTGTTTCAGAAACATTTTTTGAGGGAACGTTGTTCAAATATAACATGCAGTCTCCACTGAAAATCCTCAAAATGAGTCTGGAAGATGTGCATAACTCATCATAGACCGAAACATGTCCAACAAGGTTTTGTTTCTCCTTTCTGATACACCATTCTCCTGAGGTGTACCTGAGGCCGAGAGTTGGGACGTGATTCCATGTTCTATCATATAGTTCTAGAATTCGAGGTCCATATACTCTCCACCACGATCAGATCGTAGTGATTTTATCTTCTTACCTAACAAGTTTTCAACTTCAGCCTTATACTCTTTGAACTTTTCAAGAGCGTTAGACTTACGTTGCATTAGGTATAGATACCCATATCTTGAATAATCATCTATGAAACAGATGAAATATTCATAACCACCTCGAGCTCTAGCACTCATCAAACCACAGAGGTCTGAATGTATAAGCTCTAAGGTTTCCTTGGCTCTATAACCTTTTCCGATAAAAGGTCATTTGGTCATCTTAACTTCAAGGCATGATTCACATACCGGCAAGGAGTTTTCTTATAAACCTTTTAGAAGTCCACACTTCACCAACTTCTTAATCTTATGAAGGATGTGACCTAACCATAGATGCCAAAGATAGGCATTTTCATTAGGAGAAAGCTTTGGTCTTTTTGCAATTGTCGCTATTTTGAACATTTCAGTATTTAGCAAGGCATTTATGACAAACGGCCTTAGTACATATAAGTTATTTTCCCTTGAACCAAAACCAATTTCCATACCATGCTTGAAAATAAACATTTTATTCTCAGAAAAGGAGACGGTATAACCTTGTTCAATCAAACAAGAAACCGAGATTAAGTTCCTCTTGATATGAGGACTACAAAAATATTATCCAGTAACAAATAACATTTCTTGTCCAAAAATAAATTTAGCCTACCTAAAGCAACAACTAAAACAACCTCATCAGTACCGACTCAAAGAGTCAACTTTCTATCTTCCAACATTTTCCAGGAACTAAATCCTTGGTAGGAAGAACTTACGTCATTAGTAGCACCTGAATCAAGTATCCAAGCAGAATCATCATTCTTTACCAAACATGTCTCCCAGACTAATAAATCACATTTACTATCTTTAGACTTTTTCCTTTTTTGGAGAGTAGTGGGATCAGTATCAGAACCTAAATAAGCTCCAAGTTCTATTTCAGAGAACAACGTTGATGAACTTCATCTGAGTTAACAACAATTGTTTTCTCTTTTAGTCCCTTGACATTCAAGAAAGACTCGAGATTATTTTGAGAACTAACACTACTGGTTTCTTTGTCATCCATCTCTTTGTGCTCAAAAAGGGAGAAGTGACATTCAAACAATTTTTGCAAGATTTCACATGCAATGACCATGTTCTCAACCCTTTTGGCCAATACATCAGATATGCTAGCGAAAATTTGAAGTCGGGCCATCGAATTAGCCTTCATTCGCACCTTATAAGCATTATGAACATTTTGCGGTGCATCAAGGGTCAGGACTTGAGGACACTCCTAAACCATGACATACTCGAGGTCGTTTACCATGAAATATGTTTTAAGAGTCTATTTCCAATGTATGTAATCGGTCAAATTAAAAGAAGCAACTAACGGAAAATCATACATGTTGTTGAAAAAACAAACACATTGATCTACATTAGATTTTAGCAAATACTCTTTAAAACAAAATCCAATTTGGTTTAGCAAAATCTAAATGAATCCTGTATGACATCTAGTTTTGCAATGACGCTTTAGTGGTTTAGGAAAAAAGCCTCTGAAGGGTAGTCAATTTATCCCTCATCTGAATTGAGACACTCTCAACAAGTCATTAATACCAGAACAACTCTTGTTCCTATAACAACTAGCCATCATTGTTTGGTCAAGAAATCATTAACTTGGTTAACAATTTCTCGTAAGTGTGACCCTTCATTTTAGATCATAGAGTTTCGCCCCAAGCATCCAATCTGAAGGGAAAAAATACGATTGGGGAAAAAACTAAAGTGACCCTATCCATTTCTGGAGTTCATAATATTGACCAACCGCACAAACCATCCGAAGGAGGACGCTCCCAAGGCGCCACGAAGTCGAGCAAGAAGATCTCATGGTGCAAACCAATGAAGGAGACCGTAGGACATGTTGACTCACATCCTTCACCCACTTAATATAAATACTTTCTCCGTCTACCTTAATATTGACTTATGCAAACACCATCCGAAGGGGGATGCCCAGCCAGTTGAAGGAAATCATAAAAAGAGACGCATGAGCAGCGGAAGTGGATCGTTCCAAATTCCATTCGAATGAACACAACAATCACAGTCTAACTGGAAACATATAGATTATGCATAAACAGAAATTACGGCATGCTACAAGAGGATACAAGGGATAGAGTATGCGTACCTTTGAAGAAGCATTCTTCAAGTATCCCTCAATCAGCCTCTAATGCATTCAAAGCAGCACTCGAATGCAACGAATAGAACAACACCTCCATGAACATCTAAATGCTCCTCGATCCTAATCGAATCAAACTCGATTCATGAACGGATGTAAAACACCACCACAAGTGTTACCTTGGTATTCTTAGTGTGAGAATCCAGGAGTTGTGGGCTCTGTATGATCTTGGATTGAGGAAGACAGGAGGTATACGATCAAGTAGACGATCAAGTAAATGGGAGAAATGAAGACTTTGTCTATCGCGTAGATGATGTACTCGATCGTTTAGAAAATGGAAGCCTATCGTATAGATTTTGCAACTCGATCGTATAGCAACAATCAAAGAGTAACTATCATATAGTCAACTCTTAATGATTGTGTATGCTCTCAGCGGCTCTCGCTTAGTAAAAACTCTTTTATTTGATAGACTTTTTCCGTGAGATTCTTTTGAGTGAATCCAACTACTAATTTTGGTAAACAATTTTCCTTTTATCTTACGGTTACCATAAAACTTCCGATAACCTCCCACTCAATTTGGTTATTAGAGAAAAAGAATTAATTATCATATAATTAATATATTATAAATAAATATGATATCCAACCTATCATATTATATATAAACTTATAGTTTTAATTATATTTCATCATTTGAAACATAAAACCACAGTTCTTTCTATTTTATGGTACTTAATATAAATCATATTTATTTTAATTCCTCCAATTAATGTATCTAATACATCATATCATATATCACATATAATTGAATTTCCTCTTGTTAATTTGAACACTTCAAACTAACCCAAAATCTGATTCTCAACTTGAACCCATTGAGCTACCAAGGGGACCTCATGGACCTGTAGCTTGAAGCTCCAATAGTACGTGAATAACTGATTAAACTTTTAGTCACAAGATCCACCATCTATAACTGTTGGTCACTCACTAAGGCCGACAGTTGCACTCTTTGCACTACAGATATATTATGTGTCCAAATAACCAATCAACAGTACGATAACCCTTCACAAATCGCTCGTAAGTACAGCTGGCCAATTTATCGTTTTACCTCTGTAGTTACATCTAACTCCTTAAGTACCACTCGATTCCTCTAATGAACAATAAGTCATAGTCCTACTATGACTGAGTCATCTCTTCCAAAGAGAGGGTGTGACCACTATGTTCAAGACCCAAAATCAGTCTTTAAGGGAGCAATTTATCTACTTACCCCTACTTCAGGGAAGGAATGAATTTTGTCATGTGTAGTTGAGTTACCAGCTCCTCAATCAGAAAAATCCCCAAAAAGGTAGGCTTATTGAGTTGGCAATCTAGCTACTCTCACCCATACTAATCAAAGGACCGCCCTCAGAGGCAGAAGTTCCCAAAACACTCAAGATTAAGGTCATGTCACCTATGGTCATTGTAGTGAAATGTAAGTCTCAATTATCAACGGTGTTATATAAAGAGACTAATCATCTTGTGGTCCAGTCTTATACAAACTCTTTATATAGGACACCCCCGCTCGCATGTCTCCACATGAATGGTCAAGATCAGAACATTTGTAGCACTTTACAACACTTGTAAATATCTATAAAGTGTGTCGTATCCGTAGTGTCACCAGGATAAGGTATCCCTCCTTTATCCTTAAACTACAGACCATTTAGGTTATTACTTAAGGCATGATTCACTTGTATGTCTCACATACATGCTTAAGTTACATGAAATAACCACAAAACTTAGTTTATTGGATATGAGTAAATGCAAATAAAATAACATTTATTTTCTTAATAACAAAGAAGGAGTTGACTATGAGGAGGCTTTATCGCCTGTTGCCACGCTTAAGTCTATCCATATCCTCCTGTCCATTGCCTCATATTATGACTATGAGATATGGCAAATGGATATCAATATTGCCTTTCTGAATAGTAATCTTGAGGAGACCATTTATATGGTGCAGCCCGAGGGATTCATAGCCCAAGGTCAAGAGCAAAAGGTTTTCAAATCTTACGTCTGAATCGGTCCATTTATTGGCTGAAATAGGCATCTCGATCATGGAATATAAGATTTGATACTGCGATCAAACCTTACGTATTTGACCAAAATATTGATAAACCTTGTGTCTACAAGAAAATCATCAACAGTTTAGTAGTTTCCTAGTGTTGTATGTAGACGATAATATCCTACTCATTGGGTATGATGTAGGTTTACTGACTTCAGTTAAGAATTGGCTAGCAACCCAATTCCAAATGAAATATTTAGAGAGGTTCAGTTTGTTCTTGATATTCAGATCTTTCGGGATCGAAAGAACGAAGTGCTAGCTCTGTCTCGAGCATTGTACATTGACAATATGTTGATCAAGTACTCGATGCAGAACTATAAAAGGGGCCTACTGCCTTTTCGGCATGGAGTTACATTGTTTAAGGAACAGTGTCCTAAGACACCTCAAGAGGTTAAGCAAATGAGACGGGTCCCTTATGCACCTATCGTTGGCAGTTTGATGTATGCGATGTTATGTACTAGACCTGACATCTGCTACGTTATGGGAATAGTCAGTAGATATCAGTCTAATCCAGGACAGGGTCATTGAACCGCCATCAAGAACATCCTCAAGTATCTTCGGAGAACGAGGGATTACATGCTCGTGTATGGATCTAAGGATTTTATCCTTACTGGATACATGGACTCTGATTTTTGACTGATAAGGATTCTCGAAAATCCACTTCAGGATCAGTGTTTACTCTTAACGTAGGAGCTATATTATGGATAAGCACTAAGCAGGGGTGCATCGCTCCACGATGGAGGCCGAGTATGTAGCGGCTTGTGAAGTTGCTAAGGAAGCTGTTTGGCTTAGGAAGCTCCTAACTGATAGGCCCATCACCCTTTATTGTGATCATAGTAGTGTTGTGGCAAACTTCAAGGAGCCTAGGAGTCACAAGCACGGCAAACATATAGAGCGGAAGTATCATCTCATCCATAAGATTGTGTATTGAGGGGACGTGATAGTTACAAAGATAGCTTCGACGCACAACATTGCTGATCCGTTTACGAAGGCTCTCACGACTATAGTTTTTTAGGGTTACTGATAGAGCATGGGTCTACGAGACTGTTTGCGGTTGGACTAGGGAAAGTGGGAGATTTTGTATTGGGCCTTAGTGCCCTAGTTTATTGTTTTGTACTTGTTTTTATCTTGTATACCCACTCGCTTTGGGACAAGTGGGAGATTATTGGGGTTGATGCCCTAAATCTCGTAGGGTCCTATAGTTTGTAAACACTTGTATGAACAAATATTTATGATGTAATAATTTGAGATATTTTATTCACTGTTTTCTAAAAAAATATAAGATATTTTAGTTGCATTAACCACAAACCAATAAACTAAGATCCCTGGTTATCGTTGTAACTTAAGCATGTATATGGAGACATACAAGTGGATCATGCCTTAAGTCATAACCTAAATGGTATGTAGTATATGGATAAAGGAGGGAAACCTTATCCTGGTGACACTATGGATACGACCTACTTTGTAGATGTTACAAGTGTTGTAAAGTGCTACAAATGGTCTGATCCTGATCATTAATGTGGAGACATGCGAGCAGGGCTATCCTATACAAAGGAGTTTGTATAAGACCGGACCACAAAATATTGAGTCTCATTATATAACGTCGTTCATGACAGAGACTTTCATTTCACTAGGATGACCACAGGTAACATGACCTTAATCCTGAGTTAGTTGGGAACTCCTGCCCATGAAGGCAGTCCTTTGATTTGCATGGGTGCGAATGGCCAGATTACCGAATCAAACCTACCACTTTGGGGATTCATCTGAATGGGGAGTTGGGAACTCAGCTACACAAGATGAAATTCACTCCTTCCCCGAAGCAGGGGTATGTAGATAGATTGCTCCCTTAAGGGTTGATTCTGGGGTTTGAATAATGTGGCGCCACACACTTTCTCATGGCTTGAGAAGTGTTTACTCATAGTAGGACTATGATGTATTGTTCATTAGAGGAATCAGTGGTACTTAAGGAGTTAAGTGTAACTATAGAGAGAAAACGATAAATTAGCCAACTGTACTTATGAGCGATCTATGAAGGGTTATCGTATTGTTGAGTGGTTATAACCAATGGACACAAAAATATATCTGTAGTGAAAAGAGTGCAGTTTTCGGTCTGTAGTGGAATGCCTGGCAGTTAACGGATGGTGGATATCGTGATTAAAGAACTTAGTCAGTTATTCACGTACCGTTCAAACTTCAAGCTACAGGTCCATAAGGTCCCTTTAGTAGCTCAATGGATTCAAGTTGAGAATTAGTTTTTTGGCTAGTTTGAAGTGTTCAAATTAACAAGAGGGATTGATTATATATGATATAATTAAATTGGTTCAATTATATGTGATATAATTGATTTGATGTATTAGATATATTAATTGGAAGAATTGATATAAATATGATTTATATTAAATAAAGGAGAAAAGAATTATGATTTAAATATTACATATGATGTGATATTAAAACTATAGATTATAAATATAATATAATAAGTTAGTTTTTATATTTACTTTTAATAAAAAAAAATTATGAGAAAATTGTTTTAGTTGGTTATTCTTTTCTCCATTAACTGTGCAAGTGGGAGGTTAATTTCAGTTTTTAATAACTAAAGAATAAAAATGAAAAGAGTTTTCATTTTTTAAACGATCGATTCATTATTGATTTTTACTAATCAATCACTCATAAGAGACTATACGATAGCCCTCACGAGAGACTAAACGATCGAGCGAGAGACTCAATGATATTGCTAGACGATTACTCACGAGAGTGAGAGATTGCTATACGATTAAGTACCCACTATCTATACGATAGACAAAACCTTTCTCCCACTTACTTGATCGTGTAGTTCGACCGTATACTTCCTCCTTCCCTCTACCAAATTCACACAAAGCCCACACCTTCTGGATTCTCACTCCAAGAATACCAAGGTTGCCGAGTGGTAGTGTCGATGGGTTGTTGTTCGAGGATCAGAAAGATCGAGATTATTACAAGAGCAAGAGATTGTTGTTCGATTGCTCACGAGAGCGAGAGATTGTCATACAATTTCTTACGAGAGTGAGAGATTTCCAGAAGAAGAGTTCTTCAATGGTATGTCTCTCAATTCCTTTTGTTTTAATAAGCAAGCATGTTTTAATTTTCTCTATAATGCATAACTGTTCTTGTATGTTTGTGAATGCATTTATTCTTTCACAATGGGCTTGGGAAGATCTTACTTCCGCTCAATAGTTCTCTTGAATAAGAGTTCCTTCACTACCCTCCATGCAGCCCTATGTGTTTGAATGAAACCAGTCTATAAAATGCATCTTCATGCATGGATTTGAAAAGATAAGCTGAGATTTCTAACTGCTATGTTGAAGAGTTGAAAACCCTTCTCAACCCACCTGAAAGTTCACCATCTATTCAGCTTAGTTTGAGTGTTTCCACCATACATTCCTTCTTGAGCCTTGTGGAGAAGTTCTTGGTGGTGGTCTTGTTGAAGTTTCAAGCTCAATCTTGAAGTAATTTTGTTGAATTCGTGGATTAAGCCTTTAAAGGTAATGTTTGCTTCAAACCCTCTATGAATTTCACTTGAATAACATGTTTAAAACTCAAATTAAGAGTAGTTAGAGTACTTATTGATTCTGATTTGTTCTGCTACATGTTAGATTACTCCTTCAATTGGTATCAGAGCATGATTTAAGCACTCAATTATCATTAATTTGAGTTTAGTGGGTGAATTTCTAAGCATGTTTGAATATGTGACTGATATGGTTTAAATTCAATTTTGGCATTAGAATTCTCTTTGATTTCCAAGTTAAATTTGTATTTGGATTGTTTGATGAGCTTATATATGTGCTCTAGAGTCTGTAATTTATTTGGAGTCATTAAAGTCCAAATTAGGTTGTAATTTGAAGATTGAAGTAAGCATGTTCGAGCAAAAAACTGGAGTTGAGTCTTCTGCTCAAGAGCGTCACGACGTTATTCATCGAGCGTTGCAACGGCACAGGCTTACTGATGAACCAGAGTTGCAACGTTGGGATGCAGCGTCATGACACTGTTCATCCCAAGAGTTTTTTTCTTCGCGCGCTGCCTGGCCGGTTCATGGGTTGAAGAAATCGGTTCGATAGGTTCTCTTCCAAACCGATCCAGTTCAACTTCCTTTGGTGCCTTGATGGTCCGGTTCAGATGATCTAGGTCCGGTTTGGGTCGGTTCAAGCAGTTCTACATCAAATTAAAGTTGTTCTTGAGCTATTATTGTAATAATTTAGCTTATTTGTTTGCTTAGAATGCCAGAGTTAAAACATATTAGTGTTATTTAATTATTTTATGCATTTGATGTGTATTATTTCTGAATTAAACATGTTTGTGCATAAAGTATGCCATTTTAGATTTAAAATCCCACCATAGGTAAACCTGTTACATGCATTATTGTATGTTATAATTAGTTATAATATATAGTATGCATGTTTTAGGGTTTATTAAAAAATTGATGCAATTGTTATGTTAATTTTAGCCTTTGAAGCATGTTATTGTTGGTTTAAAGCATGTTTGTTTTATAAGTTTGTTATAAAATGAAATTAGACTTTAAAATCCATAACAAAGATAAACAACATGCTCACTTAGGCTAACAACTAGTTTTAACTATTAAAATAGATTGTTACCTTATAAAATTTGGTTACAAATTCAAATCGGTTCATAAACCTGTCTAAGGCTAGGGGTATTTAACTTGATGGTTTACTGATTATGACTGGAAAAAAATTGAGTGTTGTTAACTGATTTTATGAGCTTGCATGAGATTTAAAACTGGTTTAAACACATAGACATGGTAGGTTAATATCCAAATATAAACGTTAATACTTGGATAAAATCACGTAGCTTAGGTTCTTCTTAATTAGCCGTAATAAAACCTAAGTAAATGAATACCCAAACAACATTTAGAACACTTCAGCAGAAGATTAACAATATATTCGATATAAAGTTAATAGCTCTTACGTCCCCAAGAATTCACACCGTGAGATCATGCTCGGATTCATGTCGCTTTTACCGCGACTACTCCATACAGAAAGTGTTTGTATAGGTCAATAACAAGGTGAATGGGGGAAGTAGTTCATAGTAAGTGGGTGAAGGAAATGTGTCAACATTGTCCTACGGTCTCCTCTATTGGTATGAATCGTGAGATTCTTATTTTGCACCTGCTGTCATTTTTAGGTGGCACTAGCTAATCGTTAACGACGACGATCCCCATAGAGGGTTGTAACAAATGATTCAAAACAACCCAAACTTTAGAAATGAATAAGTTCTTATAGTTCCGTCTTGGATATTGTCTCCATCTCGAGGGCATGATCATACCATTCTATAAAATCTGAAAACTGGCGGGTCACACTTACGAGAATTACTAATTGTTAGTAAAGATCTTGACCGAAAACGATAACCAAAAGAACTATAGGAATAAAGAGTTATTCTGATATAGTATTTGGTCAGGATTGTCTTGCTTCAATGAAGGAATTTTTTTACTGCCTCATGGTAGCAACTGTTCTAAATCACTAAAGTATCGTTGCAAATAAAATAAATATTTTTTTGGGTACTTTATTCTTTTTTGCTAAAATTAAATTTAGATGCACAAGTTTAATAGAATTTGTTTAATTTTTTTTCAGCAATGTCAAATTCAATTATACAACTGCTTTCTTCCGATAAGTTTAACGGAGAAGGATATTCAAAGTGGATATCCAACATTAATACGATATTAGTTGTGGATGATTTGAGGTTTATGTTGACGAAGGAATGTCCTCCGGTTCCCAGTACAGCGGTGAACCGAAATGTTTGGGACATCTATGATCGGTGGGTTAGGGATAATGAAAAACCAAGGCTTAAATCTTAGAAAGTATATCAGATGTACTTAATAAGAAACATGAGGTAATTCCCATTTCCCATGAGATAATGGCGTCACTTCAAGAGATGTTCGGGCAACCGTCATCCTCTGTTCGACATGAAGCCATTAAGTATGTTTATAGTACTCGCATGAAAGATGATACCTGTTTGGATTGGTGTCCTAATTCTCCCGGAGTCTCGTTATTTTGTAAAGATACACATTGTTCAATGAATAAAATAAGTGTTATTTGATTCTGGCATTTACTCATATCTAATAAACAAAGCTCCTTGGTTATCTTATGTGAACTTAAGCATGTATATATGATATACAAGTGGATCATGCCTTAAGTGATAACCTAAATAGGTCTGTAGTATAAGAATTAAGGTGGGATACTTGATCCTGGTGACACTACGGATACGGCCCACTTTGTAGAGGTTTGCAAGTGTTGTAAACTACTATAGATGGTAGATCTTAACCATTCATGTGGAGACGTAAAGTGAAAATGTCCTATACAAAGAGTTTGTATAAGACCTAGACCACGAGATGACTAAACTCTATATATAACGCCATTGATACTAGAGACTTGCATCTCACCTAAACGACCATAGGTGACACGACCTCAATCCTGAGTGTTTTGGGAACTCTTGCCTTTGAGTGCGGTGCTTTGATTAGTATGGGTGAGAGTGGCCAGATTTCCAACTCAACATGCCTACCTTTTTGCGGACTTGTCTGACCTGGGAGCTGGGAACTCAATCCACAATATAGAATTCACTTCTTTCCCGAAGTAGGGATAAGTAGAGAGATTGCTCCCTTAAGGACTGATTCCAGAACTTGAACATAGTGGCCACAGCTTCTCTTTGGAAGAAAAGACTCAGTCATAGTAAGACAATGACTTATGTTCATTAGAGGGATCAGTGGTACTTAAGGAGATAGATGTAACTACAAGGGCATAACGGTTATTAGCCCAACTGTACTTACGAGCGATCTGTGAAGGGTTGTCGCACTACTCATTGGTTAAGATGGACAGACAATATATCTGTGGTAAGGAGAGTTCAGCTGTCGATCTTTAATGAGTGTCTGGCAGTTAACGGATGGTGGATCCCGTGACTAAAGAATTTAGTCAGTTATTCACGTACCGTCGGAGCTTCGAGCTATAAGTCCATGAGGTCCTCTTGATAGCTCAATGAATTCAGTTGAGGATCAATTCTTGGTGTTGATTTGAAATGTTCAAATTGACAAGAGGTATTCTGATTATATATGATATAATCAGTATGATGTATAAGATACATCTAGTGGAGGATTGATGTAAATGAGATTTACATAAGTACCATGGAATAGAAAAAGAACTATGGTTTATATGTTTCATGAGATGAAATATTAAAACTTTAGGTTATAAATATAGTATGATAAGTTGGTTATCATTTATGTTTATAATAATATTAATTATTGGATAACTAATTCTTTTTCTTTCAATAACCATATGAGTGGGTGGTTATTGGATCATGGTAACCGTGATTTTAAAAGGAAAATGGTTTCCGATTTTGAAAAGAAGTTTTTTTTTTTTCAAAACGATTGAAAAAGTATTTGAGTTTTCTCTCGCAAAAAAGAAACTTACAAAGTCGTCAAGTAAATTCATATTTACTAAACAACGGTTGGGTGAGCTAAACGATCGTATAGGTGCGAGCTAAACGATCGTGCAATATTTACTAAACGATCGCATAGCTTTGCTAGATGATCGCTGGCCCAAGGTAAACGATCGTGTAGAGTCTGTAGGCGACAGATCGAGCTAAATGATCGCATAGCTTTTGTAGACAATCCCATAGCTTTATCTAAATGATTAGGTATCGACTTATACGATAGGTCTCCGCCATCTCCCACTTGCTCAGTCGTGTACGTGATTGTTGTTTCCTCCTTCGTCTGCCTCATATCAAGTCTAAACAGAGCCCACTGAATTCTCACACCGAGAATACCAAGGTCGCCTTCTTGGTGGTGTCAGACTTAACTACACTGTCGAAGTTTTCTGGAGGCTGTTCGTGGTGCTGTGGAGGTTGTTCGCTGTTGCGAAAGAGATCATTGAGGACGAGCGCGAAGAGTTCGTGCTGTGTTGCGATCGTGTACATCAAGCGTTCAAGGTTGCTGATTGTTCGAGCGATCGTGCATCCGAGTGTGGAGACATTTCTACTATTGTGCATAGAGTTTGATCTCTTTATGCATTTGTATTGTTCATGCTGTCATTTCTATATTATTTGCATAATTGCTTGTTTGATGTCGACTGTAAATATATGTTCATTCATGATTGTAATTTGGAATAGTCTTGTTCCACTGCTCATGTAAATCTCAGAATCTGATTTCCTTCAATTGGTATCAGAGTCAGGTTCTCTAATATTCCAAATTACAGATCTGAATCGAACACATTTTTCAGTCGCGGTGGGTTTCTGCATTTGTTGTTAACCGTTTTCTACATTTGTGATGAAATTGATGAACGTTTCAAGTTTTAAATTGTCTTTTTATTAAATCTTTCAGTATTACAAAGTGTTAATTGTAAGGGCCCCTGTGTTTTTAGGCGAAATTAACTTCGCAATCGAGTTTTTAATTCAAAAGGTTTGAGTTCGTCGAGTCGTTCGTGATGAAGCTTGGCGCATGGTGATGCAGTTCTAACGAAGAAGAAGACCAAGCATTGGTCGGATCGTGTAGCCTCAAATAAACGATCGTTGGGATTTAACTAAACGATCGTTTAGATATTTTTTCTACACGATCGTGTAGTATTTTCTAATCGATCATTTAGCTAATGCTAAGTGATAGGGTAAATCGTTTACCATATCGCGTAGCATTGGTTTCACAATCGCATAAGCACTGAAGGTAGGTGATCATAGTGGGAGCATGCGATACTCGTCGTTTAGTAGAAGGTGCACGCTAGACGATCGTGTAGTTAGCAAGCTTCATCACTTAGCTTCTACCTATGCGATCGCGCATATGCGATACAGAGACGCTAGCTAAACGTTCGCTTAGGCGATGGTGCTTCGTGGATTCGTAGTCGCTGAGACGATCATAGAAGGCGGGCATTTTACGGATGGTGATCTCATGACTAAGAATTTAGTCAGTTATTCACGTATCGTTGGAGCTTCGAGCTACAGGTCCATGAGGTCCCCTTGGTAGCTCAATGGAATCAGTTGAGGATCAGTTCTTGGTGTTGATTTGAAATGTTCAAATTGACAAGAGGTATTTTGATTATATATGATATAATCGGTATGATGTATGAGATACATCTAGTGAAGGATTGATGTAAATGAGATTTACATTAAGTACCATGGAATAGAAAAAGAACTATAGTTTATATGTTTTATGAGATGAAATATTAAAACTATAGGTTATAAATATAGTATGATAAGTTGGTTATCATTTATGTTTATAATAATATTAATTATTGGATAATTAATTCTTTTTCTTTTAATAATCATATGAGTGGGTGGTTATTGGATCATGGTAACCGTAAGTTTTAAAGGAAAGTGGTTTCCTATTTTGAAAAGAAGTTTTTTTTCTTTTCAAAACGATTGAAAAAGTATTTAAGTTTTCTCTCGCAAAAAAGAAACTGACACAGTCGTCAAGTAAATTCGGATTTACTAAACAATCGTGCAGTATTTACTAAACAATCACATAACTTTGCTAGACGATCGCTGGCCCAAGGTAAACGATCGTGTAGAGTCTATAGGCGACAGACCGAGCTAAACGATAGAGCTAAATGATTGCATAGCTTTTGCTAGACGATCGAATAGCTTTATCTAAACGATTGGGCATCGACCTATATGATAGGTCTCCGTCATCTCCCACTTGCCCGTGAGTACACGATCGTTGTTTCCTCCTTCGTCTGCCTCATATTAAGTCCGAACAGATCCAACCCTCTAGATTCTCACACCGAGAATACCAAGGTCTCTTTGTTGGTGGTGTCAAACTCAACTTGACACCGTCGAGGTTTTCTGGAGGTTGTTCGTGGTGCTGTGGAGGCCGTTAGCTGTTGCGAAGGAGATCGTGACTGAGGAAATCGTTAAGGACGAGCGCAAAGAGTTCGTGCTGTGTTGCGGTTGTATAGATCGAGCGTTCAAGGTTGCTGATTGTTCAAGCGGTCGTGCATTCGAGCGTGGAGACGCTTCTACTATTGTGCGTAGAGTTTGATCTCTTTATGCATTTTTATTGTTCATGCTGTAATTTCTATATTATTTGCATAACTTCTTGTTTGATGTCGACTATAAATATATGTTCATTCATGATTGTAATTTGGAATAGTCTTGTTTCGCTGCTCATGGAAATCTCATAATCCGATTTCCTTCATTACCAACATTAGAGAACATGTTCTCGATATGATGGTCTATTTTAATTTTGTTGAGGCTCATAGGGCGATCATAGATGAAATCAGTCAAGTCAGTATGATATTATAATCTCTCCTGGAGAGTTATCTACCTTTCAGAACCAATGTTGTTATGAACAAAATTACTTACAATTTGACTACACTGTTGAACGAGCTACAGGCATATCAGTCTATGATGAAACTTAAAGAAAGTGAAGTAAATGTTATTTCACGATCTAAAAAGTTTCTAAAGGGTTCTACGTCTGAAACAAAACCCGCTGGTAAAAAGAAGTCTGATCCCTTTTCTTCAAAAGACAAGGTTGTACAAATGAAGAAGAAAGGTAAATGGAATAAGAAAACCACTGGTAAGAAGAACAAAAACAAAAACAAGGCTCCCAAAGTAAAATGTATCCATTGCGAAGATGATGGGCACTAGAAGCGTAACTGCCCAAAGTATTTGGCAGAAAAGAAAGCAGAAAAGGCGAACCAAGGTAAATCAGATTTACTAGTAGTTGAAACATGTCTAGCGAAGAATACTCACCTAATCTGGATATTAGATTCAAACGCCACTAATCATGTTTGCACTTTTCTACAGGAAACTAGTTCTTGGAGATAACTTTCTGAACAAGAACTGAATTTCAAGGTGGGAACGGGAGAAGTCATTTCGGCTCATGCATTGGGAGATGTCAAGCTATTTTTTGGAGAATCTTTCATCTTACTTAGAAATGTATATTATATACCTAAGATGAAAAGAAACTTAATCTTTATTTCCTGTCTGCTAGAAAATATGTACAGAATATCTTTTGAATCTAATGAAGTGTTTGTTTTTTCAAGAGGTGTTCATATTTATTCTACAAGACTCGAAAATAACTTGTACATATTAAAATCAACTGAAGCAAAGGCCATTCTAAATATAGTGATGTTTAAGATAGTTGAGCTCAAAATAAAAGACGGAAAATTTCTCCTAATGCCTATCTTTTGCACCTCAGACTTGGTCACATTAATCTCAACAGGATTGAGAGATTGGTCAAAAACGGTCATCTAAGTCAGTTAAAAGATAGTTCTTTACCTCCATGTGAATCATGTCTTAAGAGAAAAATGATAAAAAGATCTTTTTCCAAAAAATGCCTTCGTGCCAAAGAGCCTGTCGAACTTATACGTCCAGACCTATATGGTACGATGAGTGTAAAAGCACGAGGAGACTATCAGTATTTTGTCAGTTTTATTGATGATTACTTGAGATATGGCTACATTTACTTAATAAGTCAGAAGTCTGAAATTGTTGAAAATTTCAAAGAATTTAAGATCGAAACAGAAAATTATTTAAGTAAAAGAATTAAAACACTTCGATCTCATCGATGTGGTGAGTATATGGATTTACAATTTCAAAACTATCTAGTAGATCATGGAATTCAATCCCAACTCATAGCACCTGGAACACCTCAACAAAACGGTGTGCAGAAAGGAGAAATTGAACCTTGTTAGACATGGTCTGATCAATGATGAGTTATGCCCAGTTACCTCAATCTTTTGGGGGTATGTAATACAGACTACAATATATATACTAAACATTGTTTCTTCAAAAAGTGTTTCAGAAACACCGCATAAATTATGGAAAGGACATAAAATTAGTTTACATCATTTTCGTATCTGGGGTTGTCTAGCACACGGGTTGGTACAGAATCCTAAGAAACTGAAAACACGTTTAAAGTCGTGCCTTTTTGTAGGATACCCTAAAGAAACAAAAAGGAGGACTGTTCTATGATTCCCAAAAAGATAAAGTGTTTGTATCGACAAATGTTGTATTCTTGGAAGAAGACCATGTTAAAAATCATCAACCTTGCAGTAAATTCATATTACAAGAAATGACCAAAAATGTTACAGAAAAATCAACAAGAGTTGTTGATCAAGCAAGTCCATCAACAACTATTGTTGCCCCGTCACATCCTTCTCAATAGTTGAGTATGCCTCGACGTAGTGGGAGGGTTATTCAACAGCCTGAACACTATATGGGTTTAACTGAAACTCAAAACATCATACATGATGATGGTTTAGAGGATCTATTAACCTTTAAAAAGACAATAGAAGATGTTGATAGGGAACAGTGGATAAAAGCAATAGATGTTGAAATGGAGTCAATGTACTTCAATTTTATCTGGGAACTTGTAGATCACCCACATGAGGTCAAACCTATATGTTACAAATGGATCTACAAAGGAAAACGAGACGAAACTGGTAAGGTGCATACCTACAAAGCCAGACTCGTGGCAAAAGGTTTTACCCAAAGAAGATGGGTTGATTATGAAGAAAATTTTTCTCTTGTAGCCATGATAAAATCTATAAGAATACTTCTACCCATTGCAACATATTATGAATATGAAATATGGCAAACAGATGTCAAGACAGCTTTTTCGAACGGTCATCTTGATCAAAGTACTTTTATGTCTCAACCAGAAGGGTTCATTGAACAAGGACAGAAACAGAAAGTCTGTAAGCTTAAACGATCTATTTATGGGTTAAAGCAAGCTTCAAGATCCTGGAATATAAGATTTGTGTTGGGATTGGTGTCCTAATTCTCCTGGAATCTCATTGTTTTGTAAAGATACACATTGTTCAATGAATAAAACAAATGTTATTTGATTCTGCCAATTACTCATATCCATTAATCAAAGCTCCTTAGTTATCTTATGTGAACTTAAGCATGTATATGTGATATACAAGTGGATCATGCCTTAAGTGATAACCTAAATAGGTCTGTAGTATAAGGATTAATGTGGGATACCTGATCCTGGTGACACTACGGATACGGCCCACTTTGTAGAGGTTTGCAAGTGTTATAAACTACTACAGATGGTAGATCCTAACCTTTCATGTGGAGACGTGGAGCGAGAGTGTCCTATACAAAGAATTTGTATAAGACCTGTACCACGAGATGACTAGACTTTTTGTATAACGCCGTTGATACTAGAGACTTGCATCTCACTTAAACGACCATAGGTGACACAACCTCAATCCTAAGTGTTTTGGGAACTCCTGCCTTTGAGAGCGGTCCTTTGATTAGTATGGGTGGCCAGATTGCCAACTCAAAATGCCTACCTTTATGGGGATTTGTCTGATCTGGGAGCTGGGAACTCAATCCACAAGATGGAATTCACTTCTTTCCCAAAGCAGGGATAAGTAGAGAGATTTCTCCCTTAAAGGCTAATTTCGGGGCTTGAACATAATGGCCACAGCTTCTCTTTGGAAGAGTAGACTCAATCATAGTATGACTATGATTTATGTTCATTAGAGGGGTCAGTGGTACTTAAGGAGACAGATGTAACTACAGGGGCATAACGGTTATTGGCCCAGCTGTACTTACGAGCGATCTGTGAAGTATTGTCACACTGCTCATTGGTTAAGATGGACACATAATATATCTGTGGTAAGGAGAATTCAGCTGTCAGTCTTTAGTGGAGTGCCTAGATATTAACAGATGGTGGATCCCGTGACTAAAGAATTTAGTCAGTTATTCACATACCATTAGAGCTTGGAGCTACAGGTCCATGAGGTCCCCTTGGTAGCTCAATGGATTCAGTTGAGGATCAGTTCTTGGTATTGATTTGAAATATTCAAATTGACAAGAGGTATTTTAATTATATATGATATAATCAGTATGATGTATAAGATATATCTAGTGGAGGATTGATGTAAATGAGATTTACATTAAGTATCATGGAATAGAAAAAGAACTATGGTTTATATGTTTCATGAGGGGTTATAATATAGTATGATAAGTTGTTATCATTTATGTTTATAATAATATTAATTATTGGATAATTAATTCCTTTTCTTTTATTAACCATGTGAGTTGGTGGTTATGGATCATGGTAACCGTGAGTTTAAAAGGAAAGTGGTTTCCTATTTTGAAAAGAAGTTTTTTTTTTTCAAAACGATTGAAAAAGTATTTGAGTTTTCTCTCGTGAAAAAGAAACTAACAAAGTCGTCAAGTAAATTCAGATTTACTAAACGGTGGCTGGGCGAGCTAAACGATCGTACAGATGCGAGCTAAACGATCGTGCAGTATTTACTAAACGATCGCATAGCTTTGCTAGACGATCGCTGGCCCAAGGTAAACAATCGCGTAGAGTCTGTAGGCAACAGACCGAGCTAAACGATTGCATAGCTTTTTCTTGACGATCGCATAGTTTTATCTAAATGATTGGGCATCAACCTATACGATAGGTCTCTGCCATCTCCCACTTGCAAAGTCATGTATGCGATCGTTGTTTCCTCTATTTGTCTGCCTCATACCAAGTCCGAACAGAGCTACTATCTGGATTTTCACACTGAGAATACCAAGGTCGCCTTGTTGGTGGTGTCAGACTCAACTCGACACCGTCGAGTTCTCTGAAGATCGTTCGTAGTGCTTTGGAGGAGTCCGTTCGTGTTGCGGAGGAGTTCATGACCGAGGAGATCGTTGAGGACGAGCGCGAAGTGTTCGTACGGTGTTTGTGCTGTGTTGCGGTCGTGTAGATCGAGTACTCGTGGTTGCTATTGTTCGATCAGAGTCACACAACGGAGCATGGAGACGCATTCTTATATGTGCGTAGAGTTTGATCTCTGTTTATTGAGTTTATTCATGCTGTTATTTCTCTGTATAATTGCATAATTGTTTGTTTGAAGTCAACTGTAAATTTATGTTCATCATTATTGTAATTTGGAATAGTCTTGTTCCGCTGCTCATGAAAATCTCGAGTTCCGATTTCCTTCAATTTGATACTGTGATTAAATCTTATGGCTTTGAACAGAATGTTGACGAACCTTGTGTTTACAAAAAATAGTCAACAAGATTGTAGCATTCTTAATACTTTATGTTGATGATATCTTGCACATTAGGAATGAGACAAGCTTCCTTGGTGACGTAAAGAGATGGTTAGAAACACAGTTCCAAATGAAAGATTTGGGTGATGCTCAATATGTTCTAGGGATACAAATTTTTCGAAATCAAAAGAATAGAACCCTAGCATTTTCTCAAGCATCTTATATAGACAAGATGTTGTCAAGATATAATATGCAAAATTCCAAAAAAGATATGTTGCCTTTTAGACGTGAAATTCATTTTTCAAAGGAATAGTGTCCTAAGACACCTCAAGATATTAAGAAAATGAAAATAATTCCATATGCATCTGTAGTTGGGAGTTTGATGTACGCAATGTTATGTACACGTCCTGACGTATGTTTTGCAATTGGAATCATCAGCAGGTTCCAATCCAATCCAAGACACAGTCATTGAACTGCTGTAAAAAACATCCTCAAGTATCTAAGGAGAACGAGGGACTATGTGTTTGTGTATGTCCTAAGGATTTGATCCTTACTGGATATACTGATTTTGATTTCTAGACAGACGTAGATTTAAAGAAATCTACTTCAGGATCAGTTTTCACTCCTAATTAAGGAGATATAGTTTGGAGAAGCATTAAACAGAGTTGTATCGTTGACTCCACAATGGAAGCAAACTACGTAGCTGCATGTGAAGCCGCTAAAGAAGCAGTATGGCAACACAAATTCTCGACTGACTTGGAAGTGGTTCCAGATATGCACCTACCCATTACACTATATTGTGACAATAATGGTGTTGTTGTCAACTCGAAAGAACCAAGGAGTCACAAATGTGGAAAATATATTGAGAGAAAGTACCATATCATTAGAGAAAGAGTATACCGAGGAGATGTGATTGTCATGAAGATAGCCTCTGAAGACAATCTTGTTGATCCATTTACAAAGGCCCTCTCGGCTAAAGTGTTCGAGGGCCACCTAGTTGGACTAGGACTCCGAGCAACGTAATCTAGGGCAAGTGAGAGAATATCTATGGTATTGGTGATGCCCTAATTTATTGTATTTTTCTTTATGTTTCTCAACATTGTATTGTATATATTTATTCTCACTAGAGTTTTAGTCCAAGTGGGAGATTGTTGGGAATGTCCTATAACTCGCAGTTCGTAAATTTTTTGTTAAACGTTCTATTTATCAATAAAATATTATTGAGTATTTTATTCAATAAAGTCATTGATATTGCATTCTATTATGAAAATCCAATAAACAATCCATGGCTATAGTATGAATACTTTAACTTTATGTGTTGACATAAACAGGATCAAGTTATAATATATAGCCTAAATGGTCTATAAGTATATGGATGAAATTGGGTATTTCATCCAGGTAACACTATTGGATGCGGCCCATTTCGTATATTGATACAAATGATGTGATCCACAAATAATTTATGTAGAGACATGTGAGTGGGGCATCCTATGCAATGAGTTTACATAAGACTGGACCTCAAAATAGTCACTTTTCTTTATAACAACCGTTTACTGTTAAAACTGACTATTTCAAAATAATATGACCTAGGATAACACGATCTTAATCCTGAGCTAACTATGAACTCCTGTTTATTTCGGGATTATCCTTTGATCTGCATAGGTGAGAATAGTCCAACAACACTGCTCAATAAGCCTCCCATTTTGGAGATAAGACCGGGTAGATAGCTGGAGACATAGCTATACAAGATAGAATTCACTCCTACCCAACCTAGGGTTAGCACATAGGTTATTCTCAAATGCCTAGTCTTGAACAACGGGGCCCCGCCCTCTCATGGTAGAGAGGGATATGATTTATAAATGGTATTACATATCAGTTGTTCAATAGAGGGTCAGTGGAAGCTTAAGGTGCAAGATGTATTTACAGGGGTAAAACGGTAATTTTGACACAACTATAAATAGAAACGACCTGTGAAGGATCGACTTACTAATTATGGTCGAAATGGACAGAAATATATCTACAATGAGGAGAGTGCAACTATCGAGCTATAGTGGTGTGCCTTGATAGTTGACGAATAGTAACTAATTTGGTTTAAAGAGTTTAACTGATTAATTACAAATCATTGGAGTTCATGATTTGTAGGTCCATTAGATCCCTCTACTAGCTCATAAATTGGAATAACAAATTGAGTATTAATTGAATGAATTTTGGAATTAGGATTATGAATTTGAAATGTTCAAATTCAATTTTTTAGGTTTTTCAATTTATTGTATTTGATACAATTATAAAACGTATAATTTAGATGAAATTAAACGAAATTGGAGAATCAATTAATATTTAAATTATTATTTAAATATGAAATTGAATCATATTGGTGGAATTAGTGTTTTATTGAATTAATTTTAAGATACTAAATTAATATTATTTTAATTAAAAGGTTTAATTAAAATAAAATAAAATAAAATTAGTTTTTATATAAATTAATCTTTGAATTAATTTTTAAAACTAATTTTAAACAAAATTGTTTTATTTAAAATTAAAAATCAAAATTAATTTTGAGAAATTGATTGAAAATCAAAGAGAAGTGGATTTTTCCAATCTAATGGTATATCACCAAATTCCATCAAATTAACTCCAAGGAGGAGATGCCCTCCATGCAGCCCTATGTTTTTGCATGAAATCAGTCTATAAAATGTATCTTCATGCATGGATTTGAAAAAAGAGGTTGGGATTTCTAACTGTTATGCTGAAGAGTTGAAAACCCTTCTCAATCCACCTAAAAGTTCACCATCTATTCAGCTTAGTTTGAGTGTTTCCATCACACATTCCTTCTTGAGCCTTGTGGAGAAGTTCTTGGTGGTGATCTCGTTGAAGTTTCAAGCTCAATCTTGAAGTAATTTTGTTGAATTCGTGGATTAAGTCTTCAAATGTAATGTTTGCTTCAAACCCTCTATGAATTTCACTTGAATAGCATGTTTAAAACTCAAATTAAGAGCAGTTAGAGTGCTTATTGATTCTGATTACTCCTTCAATTATCCAATCAATACCTACATGATGTGATTAGTATACTATACTAGGCATTTATACAAAATAAAAAAAAAATAAAACCAAAACTACCAACAACTTTAATCCCAATCGAAAAGAAATTAGGGATTTGGAAAGCTTCTTTAGATGACCACAATAGCTCTTGTTGTCCTTTTATTTTTCATTTTCGTCAAATGACCACAAGATATCTCGTTACCACGAGGAACGAAAATCAATCTTCTTAGGTGACCCCAACACAAGATCAATGTAGAAGAATCTCTTCCATTGCGCTAGTCTTTCACCTTTTCATGTATAATTTTCTCTAAAAGAACGAGTCTCCCCTATATCTATCGTCAAAGAACAAAATCGACAGTCTCACAGTTAAAGAAACCTAAACCTTCTAAATAATCTTCTTTTTCGTCTATGCACTATAATCTATTCTATACAATGTTTCCCCCATTCAAGGTAAGAAGTAAGTGTTGAGCAGAAATCTTTGGATATAATATATAGAGATTTTCATTTTTTTAGAAATAATTCAAGATTTACCTAAATGTTTTTTAAATAAAATAATGTGTTTTAAAATAATATTTTATTTTTAATCTTTAGGCAAACCAAATAAATCTTTATTCTACAATTTTTTCCCTCTACTTTTTAGGATTCCAAAACAAAAACAGAATATTTGTTGTTTATCGTTGTCCTTCAAAAAATAAGTTTAAAAATAATCAACCATTTAAATACATTTGAAGAAGGATTAAAGTTATGAAAAAAGAGAAAACTGAAGGAAGAACAAGAGTCAATGAAAGATTGAAGGTTGTTGGAATAATTGGAGAATAAACCAAGCAAAGAAAGACCCAATAATCATCAACAGTTTTATTCAAATACACTGTATTTCCAGAAGTACCAAAAGATATGTGGTCAACTACTAAATATAAATCATTCTGGGGGGAAGTCTAATAAAACTAACATCAACCACAGAACATCCTTATCATCAACAATCCGAATAAGATTCAAATTGTTGGGACTATCTCAGTACATTGTCAATTGAGATATAGACAGATTGCCAAAAGGAAAAAGCTTACCTTAACTATATTCAACAAATTGTTGAAAGGACGAGTCTGATGGAATATATACTTCAAGAACTCGAAAATCAAGATATTTTGAACCTGCATCCCATCCACCATAGAAAAAAAATCTAATTCATTGTAAAGTCATAGAAAAAATAGGAAGATAGCAAAACTAACTATTTACCTTAATTGTTTGTCACTAAGACAAACTTTTGGTATGATCATGCTAAAACTAGGGTTGGCAAAAAAATCTCTGTGGGGTCGGGTCCCCGCCTCGATCGGGACAAAAAATCCCCGATTTGACCAAGGATGGGGTTCAAATTGAGGATTATAATCAAGTCTCCAGTTAAGGACGGGGCGGGGATAGGGAGGGTATCCTCGCCCCGTCTCCGTCCCTGATTAATTTACAAATATTTATGTAATTATTTATAGCAATATATATTTTTAAAAAAAGTCGAAGATGGGTCCCAGGACCCGTTTCCTCTTATGGGGATGGGGATGGGGAATCCCCCAGCCCCGCTCTAGCCCCATTGCTAACCTTAGCTAAAACAAAGTGTATAACAAAAAGTTTAAAACGATATAATAACTGTAATAAAATGATAAGTGCTAAAACGTGATAAATAATTGAAGAATTGGGAAATAATTTAGTTGGAATTAAATATGTTAACAACAATCTGATAAGTCAACAAAAATTAATAAGATAATGTAAAATTTGAAGATCTACAATAAACTAAAATTTAAATGGAGAGATAAAGATCTGAGATTGATTTTTTCAGTGAATTCGAAAAGTAGTTCTACAAATCGAATATGAGAAAAAATTATCAATAAGAAAATCAAATTGAGTAAAAAAATACGCCACTTTTTTCTCTAAAACCTATAAGGTTAGAAATTGATTATCGACGTTGGCCATGTACACTGTATTTCTATTCCAAATCACTACATGCAATATTTCTGATGAAAGACCACACGAAGGGCAAATCGAGTATTATAAAAAATACATAAGTGGCACAAGTTTTGCCAAAAATCTTATTATTTCTAGAATTTACCAAAAATAAAAATAAAATCCAAATTATTGCTATTTTGTCCAATTTCCTCAAAATTCTTATTCAACACACCCCACTAGGGAAGACATTTAGGACGTGGTAGTCAACAGTTCCGATAAATTTCTCTTTTTGTGTCTAATTTGATTTATTTGGGGCTTGTTTGATTGGAAAAGAAAACTCAATTGATTCAACATTTGAAAATCACAAATGCTCTTTCTTTCTAGTTGCTATTTTGTCATTTTATTGAATTCTCTTTTAGAGCATTCAATCCCTTTGAGTGGTTTATGAAAGTTTAATTTCGTACGCAACATAATATAATTTGGTGGGTTTCAATCATTTCCATGCCTTTCCTTATTTGGTCTTTTAAAGATCAAACTGTCTAATTTGATGACAAAAGCTTTATTTTCTTTAATTTAGACTATGTCTCTAATGTCTAATTTGTGATCTCACTTGGTTCGTCAATATGTGCAGTTTGATGGTTTTTTTATTGTTCAAGGTGCGTCGAAGCTTCTACTGAGAGGATTCATGATGGCTCTCTTTTGGGAGACTTTTTTCCTTACCTGTGTTGTGTAATATTTTCTTAGGTGGGTTTGGTCTTTTTTTTTTTTTTAACTAAGTTTTTAGCTGTTCTAATTGTGTTTTACTTGTATCTTAACCTAAGGTTGTAAGATCCCTACAATGTAATTCAATACCCTTGTAAAAAAATAATATTAAAAAAGACTGTCCCTAATTTTCTTTTTAGCTTGATAATCAATTGATTTTGTTCACAAGATGTTTCCAGAGAAACTTATTTCGTAGAGTTGAGTTTGAGTTGGTGTTGATGTCGATGTCGATGCCGATTAGATGCGATGTGGATCGATCTCTAGTACTTGATCCCCTGATTCTTTCTCGATTGAGTGGATGTGCTTGACTTAAAGAAAGGCACTTAAGAGAAGTCTTGGAAGAGTTTTTGTGTCTTCAAGGGTCTTCTGTCTAAGTCTTGGAAGAGTTGTGTCTTCAAGGGTCTTCTGCTTCAGAAGTCTTGGGAGTCTTCTACTTGTTGATGATCTCTGACTCTCTTAATCTAGAATTGCTAACCCAAGAGCTCTTCTATTTATAGGGCTCTCTGATGGGTCTCATGGGCTTGAGTCTGGTCTTTCGATCCAATTAATTGGACTTGGGTCTTTTGCGCCTTATTAATTGGATTTGGGCCTATTTTGGTATTTTAGGCCTAAATTAAGCCCACATTTGGGAGTAACTAGACTAAAGCCCAAATTATAACGTCGAATTGAGCGACATTAATTTTATTCAACCCAACGTTTGTAACACGTGACGTCATCAGAATTCATCTTCATTTTCAATTTGGGACACATGTCGACTCTTAACCGATCCCAAATTTGATGATTTTGGCATTTCATCGTTAATCTAATAAATGACGTGGTAATCCATGATTGGTCTGAAATTTCTCCTCCAACAAATGCCCCTTTTTCGATATTTGTGCACAGATGTGAGTGGATGAATTTCGAAAAAGATAAAGTCGACATCGATGCAAGTAATTTGGTCTTACTTCAATGCTTCCAATTTAATTAAACCGTGAATTTAGTGCACAAACTTAACTAAAATTTGTAATATAGGACGGCCAAAATTTAAGAAAAATCTCAACCATTATCTCATACTTACTTTGATTTGGAGAGATAAAAAAGAATTCTCAAATTTTTTTCTTTTTTTTTTTCAAAAAAGAAAAATTCAGGTTTCATCCCAAATTAATTTAATTTAGAGACGAAATTTACAAATTTTTAATTTAAAATGAAAATTCAAGTTTCATCCCTAATTTAATTTGATTTGGAGGATAAAACTTAAGAATGTGGTTCTAAGAAAGAAATTTGGGATATGGCCAAATTTACAAAAACAAACTTCGAGTTTTGATCCCCAATTTAATTTGATTTTAGGGATAAAAAGTTTGGATTTAAAATGAAGATTCAAGTTCCATCTCCAATTTAACTTGATTTGGAGGTAAAGCTCAAAAATTTTGAATTTAGGATGAGAATTCAAATTTCATCCCAATTTAGTTAGATCTAGAGATAAAACTTAATTAATTTGAATTTAAAACAAAAATTCAAGTTTCATTCCCAATTTAATTTGATTTTGAGATAAAACTTAGAAATTTTGAATTTTGAACGGGAGGTAAAACTTAATTAATGAAAAAGGGTTGGTACGTGGCTAATAGTTTTAGAAAAAGGAGGGGTAGAAAAAATTCAAAAAATAAGGGGTTGAAATAAAATTTTAAACCAAACAGAATCTAGATTTAACGAAATCTTGATTTTCTAATTTGGTTCTAGATTTAGTGAAATCCTTATAAATAAAGCCTCATGCATTCTCATCCTATCAATATACATGGTATTAAAAAACAAATTCTTCCCATTTCTTCCCTTTTTTTTCTTTTTTTTTTTAACTCCCGAGCCGCTAGTCGCTAGCCACCAACCCCTCTCCTCTTCACTGCCTATCCTTTTTTTCCTTTTTTTTTTTCAACAGAAGCTCTCCGTTTTCTTTTTTTTTTTTTCCTTTTTTTATACATTTTTCTGGCCAAAACTTTTTTTTTCATTTTTTTCGTATTTTCGTTTCTTTTCCCTTTTTTATTTTTTTATTTTTTTTTCTTTGTTCGTTTCTTTTTATTTTTTTTCCCTTCTTTCTTTTCATTTTTTTAATCAAACCTAACTTTCCAATTTTTTTCTTTTTTCATTTTTCATTTTTTTTCAAAACTAAATTTAAAAAAAATCAAGCTCCTTTTTTGTTTTTTTATTTTCCTTTTTTTTCTTTATCTCTTTTTTTCTTCAGCAAAACTCTCTTTTTTTTCATTTTTTCCTTTTTTCGGGGAAAAAAAACTTCGTTCTTCTTTTTTTTTCTTATTATCTAATATTCCAAATGGTAATTATCCTTTTACTAACTCGCCCCTATTTTTGTTTATCAAGACCCAAGTCATTTATAGCTTGCAGTTCGAGGGAGTAACATCTTTTTTACAAGAGGTGGGTTTTTTTTTTTTTTTTTTTTTTGAAGTTATGAACAAAACATCAGGTGGCCTGAGGGGTCGATTTCAACATCCATTTTGCAAGCTCAATCTCAATATGTGACTTGAAGACTCCGCTCTAAGTCCCTGAGGACTTTGGCACCTTATTGGCTTTAATCTTTGTACATGGCCTGAAGGGTTTCATCGATTCCAGCCTTAGTCTTTGACTTGAGGTTCTGTCAGTCCCAGCCTTAGTCTTTGACTTGAGCATTCTGTCGGTTTCCAACTCAGTGCTCTAACAGCTATGATCTCCGCCCCTTACTGGCTTCGATCTTATTGTACGTGACCTGAGGATTCCGTCGGTCCAGCCTCAGTCTTTGACTTGAGCATTCCGTTGGTTTCCAACTCAGTGCTCTAACGGATCTGATCTCCATCCCTTATTGACTTTGATCTTAGTACTGGTGAGGGGTTCCATTGGTTCCAACCTCAGTCTTTGACTCGATCATTCCATCGATTTCAACTCAGTGCTCTAACGGCTCTGATCTCCGTCCCTTACTGGCTTTAATCTTAGTATGTGACCTAAGGTTCTGTTGGTCCCAGCCTCAGTCTTTGACTTGAGCATTCCGGTCGGTTTGCAATTTAGTGATATAACGGCTCTAATCTGCGCCCCTTACTAGCTCGATCTTAGTACGCGGCCAGAAGATTCCGTCGGTCTCAGCCTTAGTCTTCGACTTGAGCATTCCGTCAATTTCCAATTCAGTGCTCTAACGGCTCTGATCTTCGCCCCTTATTGGCTTCGATCTTAGTACGCAGCCTGAGGGTTCCGTCGGTTCTAGCCTAAGTCTTTGACTTGAGCATTCCGTTGGTTTCTAACTCAGTGCTCTAACGGCTCTAATCTCCAGCCCTTATTGGCTTCGATTTTAGTACACGGCCTAAAGGTTCCATCAGTTCCAGCCTCAATCTTTGACTTGAACATTCCGTCGGTTTCCAACTTAATACTCTAACGGCTCTGATCTCCACCCCTTATTGGCTTCGATCTTAGTACACGGCCTGAGAGTTCCGCTAGTTCCAGCCTTAGTCCTTGACTTGAGCATTCCGCCGGTTTTCAACTCAGCGCTCTAACAGCTCTGATCTTCGACCTTATTGACTTCGATCTTAGTACGCGACCTGATCTTGCACATAAGGCAAAGCTTGGTAGGCCGAACGCGGAACCTGGTAGATTGGACTTGATCGTGCAGATGAAGCAAGGCAAGGCGAACCGGATTTGACTGTGCAGTTGGGGCAGAGGTAAGAAGGCCAGACTTGATCTCACATATGAGGCGGTGCTAGACAGACCAAACTTAATATTGTATATGAGCCAGAGTCAGGCGAATTAGACTTGATCTCACATATGAGGCGAAGCCAGGCAGACCAAACTTGATTTCGCATATGAGCCGAAGCCATACCAACATTTTTGGAGAGGAAATGAAGCTGCACCAACATTTTAGAGAAGGAAGGAAGCTACACCAATATTTTGAAGCGAGAGTAAAGCATCCAAACCTGACTTTTGAAAGGAAGTGGTAAAGCCCCCAAACTTGAAGATGGAAGAGCATCGACGAAGCCTCTGAACTTGGGCTTGAAGTATCAGCGAACCCTCCGCACTTGAGTTTGACGAAACATCAGCGAATCTTCGGAATATGAGCTTAAAGTATCGGCGAATCCTCAACATCATGGACGAATCCTCTGCATTTGACAAAGCATCGGTGAATCTTCCGCATTAACTTGATTTCACGACTTTAAGCATGAAGATGACAACGCAAAGCCTCCAAACTTGAGCATGAAGATGCAGTATCGATGAAGCCTCTATACTTGAAGATGGAGAAGCACTGATGAAGCTTCTGAACTTGAAGATGGAGAAGCATCGATGAAGCCTCTAAACTTGAAGACGAAGGTGTATCGACGTAGCCTCTAAACTTGAAGATGGAGAAGCATCAACAAAGCCTCTTGAAGATGGAAGAGCATCAACGAACCCTCTAACTTGAAGACAAATGAGCATCGACGATACCTTTGAACTTGAAAATGGAGAGGCATCAATGCAACCATTGAAAGTAGAGTTGTAGAAGCAATAGTGCAACCTTTGAACTTGGAGACAGAGAAACAGCAATGCAACCATCAAATTCGTAGATGGAGAAACAGCGGTGCAACCATCAAAGCAGCGGTCTGATCCTCGAACTTGGAGATGAAGAAGCAGCAACACCAACACCAACATCTTTATAGGGGAGGCAGAACTACAACAACTTTTGGAGAAGAACGAAGTGGCAAGGATGATATATATATATATACTATATATATAATATATATATAGGGGAAGCAGGGAAGTCGCATAACAAACTTGAACTTTGAAGAGGAAGCAACGAAACATCCAAACTTGACTTTAACGAGGAAATGGTGAAGCCTCCAAACTGTTGGGTTTTATGTCCTAAAACTTGCAATTTGTAAAAGATAAATATATTCTATAATCAATAAACTTATTTATTGGTTCTATAAATTGCATACGTAAAGTCTAAATCCAATAAACTAAGATCCATGGCTATTATATGAATACTTGAACTTTATGTAGAGACATAGAGATGGATCAGGTTCGAGTAAATAGCTAAAATGATCAATAGTGCTTGATTAAGGTTGGGTACCTTATTCTGGTAACACTATTGGATGCGGCCTACTGTGTAGCTGTTATAAGTTGTTGTAAAGTTAATACAAACGAAGTGATCCAGATTCATTCATGTATTGACATGAGGAGTGGGGGCATCCTATGTAATGAGTTTGCATAAGATCGGACCAAGAAATAAGTCACTCTTACTTTATAATGCTTTTTACTATATAAGACTGACTATTTGACTTAGATGACCTAGGTAACTCAATCTTAATCCGGAGCTAACTATGAACTCCTATTTATTCGGGATTATCCTTAGATTTGCATAGGGCAGGGTTGGCTCAACAGCGTCGACTCAATGAGCTTCCCATTTTAGAGGTAAGGCCGTGTAGATAGCTGAGGACATAGGGTGCAAGACGAAATTCACGCCTACCCATTTTAGGGATAAGAGAAAGGTTGTTCTCTTAAGTACTGAATCTAGGTCTTGAACAAGGGGCCCCAACCTCTCACTGGGCTGAAAGGGATATGGTTAAGTGACTGGATTACAAACCAATTGTTCATTAGAGGATCTGTTGGAACTTAAGGAATAAGACGTAATCTCGGGAGTAAAACAGACATTTTGACCTAGCCGTTATTACGAACAACCTGTGAAGGGTCGACTTACTAATTAGGTTAAATCATGTGGACATAATATACCTACAGTGAGGGGAGTGTTACTATGAGCTTTAGTGGAGTGACCCATTAGTTAATGAATGAGGATTAATCCGGTGCAACGAGTTTAGTCAATTAATCTCAGATCGTTGGAGCCTATGATCTGTAGGTCTGTGAGGTCCCCCTACTAGCTCGTAAATGGATTAACTTTAGAGCAGCGTGATAAGTTTATTTGAAATGTTCAAATTAGAATTAAATAAAATAGGATAATTAATTAACATTTAAATATGATTTAAATATTAAATTTATGAAGGGGGACTTGTGTAAAATCAATTTAATATTTGATATTAAATTAATTAGAATTAATTAAATTGTTTAAATAATTATTTATTAATTTTATTAGAAAATTAATTTATGAAATTAATTTTGCAAAATTAATAATATTTTCAAATTTTGAAATCATTTGGTAAAATTGAAAAGTTTGAAAAACACAAAATGGAATTATGAATTTTTCCATTAACACCTTCAACTAGCTCACACCAAACCCACTTATGTTTGGCTTCAATAACTCCAAGCATGAACTGTATCTCATGCAGCCATCTTCTTTGCATGAAAGTCCTGCAATAAATAGAGAAGATTGGAGTAGAATTGAGGCATGCATCAATAAAGTTTTTGCTGAAAACTTCGAGTTGAAGAAGTTGTTCTTCAAGTGGGTTGTTACAGTGAGTTCTTCTCCAAGTTCCCTTTCATTCAAGCTTATCTTGAGTCCCATAACTCAATCTAGAGCTCCAAGAGAATAGTGAGGAAGATCCTGAGGTGGTTCACAACGAGATTTGGAGAAGTTTTGCAGCTAAGAATTGAGATTCAAGAAGTTTTACAAAGGTATTACATGAAGCCCTCTTGTTATTGTATGAGCATGCTTTATTTATAGCCAAAATTAATGAATTAGAATACTTATTGTTCCCATTTGCTTTGGCTTCATGCTGATATACTCCTTCACAAACTTGACTTCGAAGAGGAAGCAAAGTGTCATGCCAAGTGTGTGCTTTTAATTTACTGTGTTAGCTCATTACAAGGGATAAACATCTTCAATTTGTTGTGTTGCCTCTTAGGGATGAACATCTTCAATCTGAAGTGTCATCCTTTAATGGGGATGACCAACATCGATCTTTTAGTGACATACTTAGGTGGTTGTGGTATCTTTTCTGACGGACTAAACTTAAATTTCTTTAAGTTGCCCACATACCCTTGAAGAAAGGGATCAAGTCATGGCATAGTTAAAATTTTTTTGTTTGTTTAGACTGAACTTAAAACTTCTTTTAAGCTGCCTAGGTATCCTTTACAATGAATAGGGATCAAGTCATAACGTAGTTCAAAAAGAGATTTTTTTTTTTTTTTTTTTTGATCGTTCACCTTTTAATCTCATGCGGGCTAGGAGCAACAAGTAGTTTAGGCTCTTACGATAAAAAAAACCTTTTTTTTACATTCGTTAAGCATAAAACTTCTTGAGAAACTTGTCGTTGATTGGACCAACTCTCAACCCTTCTTGATCAACAATCTTGTATGCTCCATTTGTATAGACTTCTTTGACGATGTAGGGCCCATCTCATTTAGGTGTGAACTTATTTCCTGTATGTCTTATCATGTTAATAGGTCTTCTTACAGCAAGCACTAGGTCACCGACTTGAAAAGATCGAGGCTTTACTGCTTATCAAAAGCTTTAGACATTCGTGCTTGGTAACACTTCAACGCTTGTTGAGCTTTGAGTCGTTTTTTGTCCAGTGCTTCCAATTCTTGGAGACGCAGTTTAGCATTGTCTTCTATAGTCAACCCTTCTTGTATTGTCATTCTTAGCGATGGAATTTCTCTTTCCAAGGGAAGGACAACCTCTACCCCATAAATGAAAAAGTATGAAGTGACTCCTATAGAGGTACGATTAGTGGTACGATAAGCCCACAATGCTTCACCAATCTTTTCTTGCCAATCTCTTTATGACTTGGAGACAATTTTCTTTAGCAGGTTGTACAACGTCTTGTTGGATGCCTCTGCCAACCCATTCATGGTGACGTTATACATGGACGACTTATACTGCTTGAATTTAAATTTCTCACACAATCTGTCCATCAAGCTACTGGAGAATTGTCTCCCATTTTTGTCACATACGATAGGGGATACCGAACCGATAGATGATGTGAGTGCAGATAAAGTCCACCACATTCTCTTTCTTAACCTCCCTTAAATTGATAGCCTCAGACCATCTTAAAAAGTAATCAGTGGCTACAAGGATATAAGAATGCCCTACTATGACTTAGGTGTTATAGAGCCAACCAGATCAAGCCCCCATGATTCAAAAGGCCATGAGGCTATAGGCGGGTGTAGAGGCTCGGGCGACTGATGAATGATATTCGCATGATATTGATAAGCTTCTCACTTCGTTGCGTATTCCATCGAATCTTGGATCATCCCTAGCCAGTAGTAACCCATCATTTTCAACTGGAATTATAGCTTTAGTCCGGATTCATGTGCATCGTATATGCCTGAATGTGCTTCTTCCAAAGCCTTCGTCGACTTCTCTTTTCCAAGGCATCGTAGAAAGAGTCCTTCAAGGGATCAGTGGTACAAAACCCCTTTGTAGTAAATGAAATTTGCAGCCCTCCTTCAAATCTCAGTTTTATGGTAAAGGTCATCCGAAGGCCTTCCATGCTCAAGGTAATCTACAATAGGCTGCCATCAGTCTTCCTCATCAATTAAGTAGACTGATATCGCATTCATTTCTTCACATGTAGTCTCAACCGGAGGCACAACCCACCTTCGACAAAGCGATATACTAAGAGATACATCATCCAGAATCGTCAAGGCCGTAGCCAAGTTTGCCAAAGCGTCCGCCTTCTTATTTTTCGTCCTGGAGACATGCTCCAGTGTCATGCTTTCAAATTTTCCCATCAACTATCGAGCATAAATGAAGTAAGGCTTCAATTTGTCATGCTTCACATCATACTGGTGTAAGAGCTGATTGATTATCAACTTTGAGTCACCGAAAATCTCTATGTTAGATACCCCAATCTCCAAAGCCATTTAGAGGTCGATTATCAAGGCTTGGTATTCGGCGACATTGTTCGAGCATAATTCAGCAAGTGCGAAGCTATAAGACAGCATGTGCTTTTCTGGTCAAATAAGGACGATGCCAGCCCCCGCACCAGTTCTTCGGGCCGCCCCATTGAAGAACATTACCCAAGGCCCCGTGATTTCTGTGAAAAGAACTTCATGGTCAGGCAAGTCTTCATTTAACTTCCAATCTGATGGAATCTAATGATCTGCCAAGAAGTCGGCCAACTCTTTCCCTTCAATCACCTTTTACGGCACGTAAACGATGTCATATTGTTAAAGCATGATTGCCCACTTGGCCAACACCCCGAGATGATTGGCCTAGACAAAACGTACTTGATGGGGTCGGCTTTCGCATTAAACGGATTGTGAAGGCTTGCATGTAGTGTCTCAACTTATCTATAGCGAAGAAGAGTGCAAGGCACATTTTCTCAATAAGAGAATAGTTGATTTCAGCCCCGTTTAAGGTCCTGCTTAGGTAATAGAGAGCACGCTCTTTTCCCTTCTCTTCTTCTTGTGCCAACAATGCCCCCAGCAACCTTTCTTGTGTTGTGATGTAAATATCAATGGCTTGCCCGCTACTGGGGCTCCTAAGACAGGAGGACTGAGCAAGTTCCTCTTTATGCTATCAAAGGCATTTTGACACGCCTCATCCCATTCGAATTTTTCTCCCTTTCTCATCAGTCTTTGAAAGGGTTGACATCGCCCTGCCAAGTTGAAAATAAACCTCCGGATGTAGGCCAGACATCCTTGCAAACTTCTTAACTCGTGTAGATTCCTTGGTCTCGGCATCTTCTAAATGGCATCGATCTTGGATTGATCTATTTCTATCCCTTGATGTCTTACAACGAAACCCAGAAACTTCCCTAACGTTACGCCAAACGCGCATTTAAGGGGTTCATCTTTAACTGGTACTTTTGAAGGTGATCGAAAACTGTTTTTAGAACTTTCGAATGGTCTTGTCATCAATTGATCTTTACCACAAGGTCATCCAAATAGCTTTCCACATGTTTGTGCAACATATCGTCAAACATCTTCTGCATGGCACGTTGATAAGTAGCGCCAGCGTTCTTCAACCCAAAGGGCATCACCTTGTAGCAATATATCCCATTTGGGTTCGAAATGTTGTTATTTCCTCGTCCACGAGGGCCATTCATATCTAGTTATACCCAGACGATCCATCCATGAAGGATAAAGCCTCATGTCCCGTACATCGACCATGATCTCTGTGATGGGCAATGGAAAATCGTCTTTCGGGCATGTGTTGTTTAGGTCACAAAAGTCCACACAGACACGAAGTTGTCCATTCTTTTTTCTAACCGGGACAATGTTGGATATCCACGTTGGGTATTTGACTTCACGGATGAACCCGACTTCAATTAGCTTATTGACTTCAGCCTCAATCTGGGGGATAAGTTTCGGCCAAAAGTGTCACTGAGCCTGCTTAACAAGTTGACACCCTTGTTTGATCGCGAGATGGTGGACTGCTACCTTTGGATCCAGTCCCGGCATCTCTTTCTATGACCAAGAAAAAATACCCCTGTATTCGGTGAGCAAACTCATGTATTCTCCCTCTTCCTCTTCCGAGAGGGATGCATTGATGAAAGTTGGATGTGGCTCCTCTACTATGCCTAGATTTACCTCTTTGAGCTTATCCACCATGGATTGACCATCATCCTCAAGACCTTATGAAACATCCTCCACCTCCTCTCAATCATATTATCTTCGGATTCTTCAGTGATGGTGATGTGGTGGTATGAAGTTTCACCCTTCTCTTGCTCCAAGTCTTCCTTCTGAGGATTGGTAAAGACAGCATCATGCCTCTTTACCTTAAGCGAGCCTTCATATGTATTTAGCATAACGAAGAGCTCTTCATTCGTGAAAGGGCGTTACTACGAATTTATTTATCGCTTTTTGCTTCACATGATAGTTTCTCATTCGACGTCCCTTCAATGTCTTTAAGGTCGACGCGTCGCCAGATTGACGCCCGGGGTATTGGCCTCTTCTTTCTTATAGCCCTATTGAGGTGTCACTATAGGTTTTTTTCTTCCCCTTCATCTCACTGGAGAACTGTTTGCCACAATGATCTTCAATCTTCTTGTCTTCAGGCGATCAAAAATGGGCACACAGGTTTTTTCTTCACTTTTCTTCAAAACTGTGCCTCATGTCTCGAAAGCTGAAGGTCGTGTCACTACCAACGATTGACTGGGGATTTCCTCTTCTATTTCACTACGTAGAGTTAACCTTCGAAAGGTTGAGCATCGAGTAACTCTGGAAATCGAACGTGGACTTCCTCTTTCTGCTTCCGTCATGCTCAATCTCTCGAAGACCAAATCGCGCGCGGTAGATGGCCTAATACGGTCGAAGGCTGAGGTTCTTTTATCTTTGCCCTCCTTCTCTTTTGCATCATCGACCTCTTCCGCAGTGATGTGATTGCTGTTGGCCACCTTTTCCTTCGCCTTTGTAGTTATGCGAACCAACTCCAATGATCTGTATCCAAGTCCGGCCCTCGACGTAGGTATAGTGTGTCCCTCTTACAAAAGCTTCTTCTGGGTCGACGAAAGTCTGGGTTGCTCATAAATCTTCAAGCTTTCAAATTTAGTGAGATTTGTGAAGTCATAACCCGCCTTTGCCAACAGTTTGTAAGCCTTGGGTTTGAATCCATTTTTAGTTCGCTTTTCGGGCAAATTTAATTTTGTCAGGCCTGCCTCTGGTTTGTGGACTTCCTACTTTGTTATTGATGTGAAAGGTGTGACGAAAATCTCCTTTAGGATTTCTACATCACCGACCTACAAACCATTTGATCATTCTATAAAAGGTGACTCACCCTTCTTCCATCTTGACAAAGAGACATAACGTAGAATTAGAGGCTTTGAGGTCTTTTCATCCCTCACCATAGGTGCCTCTCCAACACTAGGGAACACCTCACTACCTTTGGAACTGGAGGCTTGTACCTTGCTACTCGTTCCTTTCTTTTTGTCTATTAGCGACCTTGACCGAGATCTGCTTGCTTTCTTTGTCAGCGAGGTCCCTGTAGGTATTGTTTCACCGGAATTCTCACTCTTCAAGTAAAACTTTGCATCTGCGAAGTGTGACTCAGCCTCAGAAAATGGGTTAGAGTATGCTTCAATAATCCCATCCTGGTAGAACTTGAAACATTGATGCAGTGTTGACGTAATCACACCATTCCCGTGAATCCAAGGGCGCCCTAATAGTAGCCTGTAGGTGGTCTTTGAGTCTCACATGAAATAGTGCATCAGCCTTCAGATCGCCAATGAGGAGCTCTAAGCATATCATGCCTATCGCCCTTTGGATGCCTTGATTGAAAACCTGAATAACTAATTTGTTGTTTGATAGCTCTTCCATGAGTATGCCCAATTGTTTCATAGTCGTCCTAGGCATTATATTGACAGTGGATCTGTTTTCGATGAGGATTCGACTCACTTTCTATTCTCGAATGTATCCAGAGTCGTACAAAGACCTATTATGCAATTTGGATCCCAGCAACAGATCATCGTCTATTCTCGAATGTATCCAGAGTCATACAAAGGCATATTATGCAATTTGGATCCCAGCAACAGATCATCGTCTGAGAAGCCTATGGATGTACAACACGAGGCATACACACGTGCTGCGGAGGTTGGATTCCAACAATCCCCCAATGAAGGTCATCTTGGCTTCTTGCGGGAGCGAGAGCAGGTCATCTATGTTGAATGACGATAAGCCATTTAACTCTTCTATCAATTTTAATGGGCTTGGGAGGGTATCTTCTTCTTTCGCAGTGCTGACAGTATGACATGTAGCAGCCTCTGGTGTCTCTTCTGAACCCCAATCGCAGAAGTTCTTTGGGAGAAAATCTGCCAACGTCACCTGTCGCCTGGGACAAGGAACGTCCTTGTCTCCCTCGTCAACATCCTTGGGCCTCTAAGCCTTCTTTCTATCCTTCTTTTTTCGTGTCTTGCTCCCTCTCCTGTAACTTCGATAAGACCGTGACTCTTTTTGGGTGGAGTTGGACCCTTTCTTCTTACGGTGTGTCACAAGGATCTAGCCTTCGTTATCGTCATTTTCAACGCGCTCTCCTCTGTTTTGAAGATCTGTGGTTTGGACATCCAACGAAAACCGCACGACCACAGGTTCGAAGGTCCCAAACTGGCCCAAACTCTTACTTTCTTCATAACATATGATTGGTGCCAACCGCTTGGAGTAACCGTCATTGGGCATGATTTGTTTGGACCATCTCGTCTAGATCCTGCTCTATTTTTCTCTCGCGGGCCAACTTGAGGATCAACTCCTTCAATACAAAACATTTTTCAACTGGATAGCTAACGATACTGTGATACTTACAGTAATTGGGATCATCCACTTTGTCAGCTTGTTCCGGTCATTTACATTCCTATAGCTGGATAAGGTGGTTCTCCAGCAGTTGCTCAAACATATCCGCAATGTCGGAGTCGGGGAATGGATAGACTTTTTTCTGCCACTCCTTCAAAGTTAGGCGACGTCTTGTACCTCCTTCATCTTTCTTTTCCATATTATTCTCTTTTCCTTTCGAGGAAAACTTCAACAGGGTCGTATTAACGACCATTGATTCCTTCGTGGCACCTTTCACAATCTTCTCAACGCCCTTCACTTCCCTCTTGTCCTTCTTCGACTTGGGGATCAGGAAATCTTCAAAGGTACTGGGCTTTATTCCCTGCAGGATATAGAGGAGTCCTCAATGCATACCTTAAGTGCACATTTCTATAGCAAATAATTCGATGATTCGGTCTTTATAGTCCAGACTCAGAGCCCTCCATCGGTTGATGTAGTCGATAACTGGCTCGTCTTTCCACTACTTGGCATTCGTCAGCTCTATCATGCTGACGGTGCATCTAGTGCTATAAAAGCGATTAAAGAATTCCCTTTCAAGCTACTCCCAGTTGTCGATCACCTCAGGCCCTAAGTCTGTGTACCGGTCAAAAGCGTTTCCTGTAAGCGTTCAGACGAATAGCTTGACTAGAAGATCTTCCCTTGTTCCCCCATATTCGCATGTTTTTAGTGGGCGATGTATTACTTTGAGTTGCCCTTTCCGTCGAACTATTGGAACTTTAAGGCTTGATACCCCACATGCATTCTCAAGTTGTCAATCCTCTAGGTGTATAGCTTGGAATATATGAAGAAGTTTGAGTAAGGCCTTCATACTGAGCCCTTATGAAGATCATGATCATGTCTTGCAGTTGTTGGACCAACAGAGAGGCCACCGAAGCTGACTATTGCAACTGGTTTTCTTAAACACGGTTCTTATCTTTGTCAGTTTCTTTGACCGTAGGTGCTTGGCTCTATTCAGCCTCTCGAGACTGAAGGATCTCATATCTAAGAGTTCCATGAGCGTGTTTGGATCGCTCCGAATTCACAGTGATTGAAATAAAAATTATACATTCAACACATACAGTTATGCAAACAAATCTTAATTAACGGTATGCTATGAACAACAAAATCATAAGAAAAAGAGTTCCATACTAGTTGAAGACGTTCTTCACACTTCGGAACTCCAAGCAGCGGAACCCTCCACGCGATCTAACAATGCACAGCAACAGCATCAACAAAAGCAGCACGAACAACCGCACAAACACAACGCCGTGAGGATGACACCACCACTAAAGAGCCCCAAGTATTCTCGGATTGAAAACCCAAAGGGTGAGCTTTGGTGAATTTGGTAGAGGAGGGAGGAAACATGAATCGTGTAGGCGAGAAGCAAGTGGGAGGGAAGAAAATTCTATTGCATAGCAGAAATGCTTATCGTTTAGGAGAAGTTATACGATCGTGTAGGATTTACTGAACGATCGTTTAGGAAAAGGTATACAGTCATTTAGCTAAATTGGCACATTATACAATCGTTTAGACAAGCTATCCGATCGTGTAGGAAATAATGTGCGATCATTTAGGCACGAGGTAGACGATCGTTTAGGCGAAGAGTGCTATCATATAGGCTCTTGTTTTACGTAAGCGATCGTTTAGAAACACCAGCGCACTCTCACTTTTCTCTTTGGGCGATTGACGAATGGGGCAAAAATGAAAACATTTTTCATTTTAATTCATCGGTTACAATAACCGACTCAGCCCCACTAACCCACGTCCGAACATGAATTTTGGATTAATTATCATATAATTAACCAACTAATTAATTAATAAATATAATCATATTATATTTTTAACCTATAGTTTGATATCACATATCTACTATAGTATTTTCTCCTCTACTTGATATAAATCATATTTATATCTAATTTCCTCCAAAATAATGTATCTCATACATTTAGCCAATTATATCATATATAATCGAACTTTCTCTTGTCAATTTAAACATTTCAAATTAACCCAAATACTGGTTCTCGACTTTATCCAAGCTACCCAGGGGACCTAATCGGTTCGTAAATAACTGACTAAACTCTTTAGCCACGAGATCCACCATCCGTTAACTGTCAGGCATTCCACTAAAGACCAACAGCTGAACTCTTCTTACCACAGATATATTTCTGTGTCTATCGGATATAACCAATCATGAGTACGATGACCCTTCACAGATGCTCGTAAGTACAGTTGGGCCAAATTACCATTATGCCCCAGTAGTTACATCTCATTCCTTAAGTACCATTAATTCCTCTAATGAACAATAAAACATAGTTCAACTATTTATGAACACCTCTCGAGCCAAGAGAAGGTGTGTGGCACCACATTGTTCAAGCCCCGGAATCAGCCCTTGAGAGAGCTATCTATCTACCTACCTCTACCTTAGGGAAGGAGTGAATTCCATCTTGTGTAGCTGAGTTCCCAGCTCTCAAATCAGACGAATCCCCAAAATGGTAGGTTTGAATCGGCGACCTGGCCACTCGCACCCATACAAATCAAAAGACTGCCCTCAATGGCAGGACTTCCCAACTCACTCAAGATTGAGGTCATGTCACCTATGGTCATCCTAGTGAAGTGAAGTCTCTATCATGAATGGTGTTATATAACGAGACGTTAACATTTCGTGGTCAGGTCTTATACAAACTCTTTGTATAGGATGCCCCCGCTCACATGTCCCCAACACAAATTATCAGGATCAGACCATCTATGACAAGTCACCACACTTGTGACCATTCCACAAAACGGGTCACATCCGTAGCATTATCAGGATAAGGTTTCCCTCCTATATCCATATACTATAGACCATTTTGGTTATCACTCAAGACATGATCCACTTGTATGTCACCACATACATGCTTGAGTCACATACAGATAACCAGGGATTTTATGTTTATTGGTTTGTGGTAAAGCAAATAAAACAAGTAACTGAGGAAAATACAAGATGTGGAGTAAATATCATATATTAACAACACAAGTGTTCGTACAAACTGTTTACAAACTACAGAACACGAGACTTTAGGGCATTAACTCCAACAGAGGCTGCATATGTTCTCTCAGGACAACGATCTCATGGTCTCGCTCCTCGACGGCTTTCATCAGAAAGTTTGATCTTCCTTTCTATTTGCTGCCATGGCTACTTCAGCCATTACATCTGCCATCATGATAGAAATCACATCTGGCTGCGAATCCTTTTTCGACTTGCTGGAGGCGGAAGTAGAGTTGTCAAATAAGGGGTTTTCCTTAATGACCACCCCGCTTTGTGGGGATTCCATCATTTGCCTCAAGATGTTGTGGGCAATGAGGGAGCTCTGCTCTTGCTCCTGCATGACTTCTCTTGAGCGACTGCAGGTGATAGGTCTCATGTACGAGCCATTTGTGGAGGAACCTTGGATACCATCTTCTTAGGTGCCATTTGCCTTTTTTGGATGCTGAGAGAGAGATGAGAGGTAGAGATGTCCCACTGGACGTGCCAATTTGTTCACACGAGATTTCCAGAGAAACATGTTTCGTGAAGTTGAACTTGAGTTGGTATTGATGTTGAAGTTGATTTGATGCGATGTGGTTCGATCTCTAATATTTGATCCTCTGATTCTCTCTCAGTTAGATGAATGTGCTTGACTTGAAAAAGAAAAGCACCGAACGTTCTTAAAGTAGAAGTCTTGGAAGAGTCTTTGTATCTTCAAGGGTCTTCTGTCTTCTAGGAGTGCAGCTTTAAGAGTCTTGGGAGTCTTTTGCTTGCTGATGAATTCTCTTTGGGCTCTCTGAATGTAGAATTGCTGACTCATTGGAATAAGAAGAGCTCTTTTTATTTATAGGGCGGGGCCTCATGGGCTTGGGCCTGGTCTTTAGGCCCAATTAATTGAACTCGGGCCTGACCCTTAGGTTCTATCAATTGGACTTGGGTCTGACCTTTGACCCTATTAATTAGACTTGAGCCTGACCTTTGGGCCCTATTAATTGGATTTGGACCTATTTTGACATTTTAGGTCCAAATTAAGCCCACATTTGGGCGTAACTAGATCAACGCCTAAATTATAACGTCGAATTGGGTAAAATTAATTTTACTCAGCCCAATGTTCGTGAGAAAACACGTAACATCATCAGATTCGTCTTCAATTTCAATTTGGGACACATGTCGACTCTTATGGTCCCAAATTTGATGATTTTGGCATTTTGTTGTTAATTTAATAAATGGCGTGATGATCTGATCCGAAATTTCTCCTCCAACAAATTTAATTCTCTTCAACTTGACACATTATTGTCAACTTGATGATCGTTTTTCATAGAGGTTAAAACATAATAGTGCAACCTCTTGTTTTGAGGACACACTTGAGATACTAAGTAAAGATTTGTTAAATAAAAAGTTTAATTAATTATTTTTGTATCATTGGAACGCTTGAGCATAAAGATTTGTTGATTTAATTAAAAAGCTATGTTTTACTATGTTGAATTATGATTCGATTCTTTAAAAGTCTCGTTTGGTAACTATTTAATTTTTTTTAGACTAAGCCTACTTCGTCTCCTTTCTTACCATGGTTTGCATCTTTTTAAGTGTTAGAGTCGAATTCTGAGCTAAATTTCGGAAACAAAAACAAATTTTCAAAACCTATTTATTTAGATTTCAAATTTTGATTTGATTTCTAAAAACATTGGTCTAAAGTAGATAACAAAACAAGAGACTTAAACAAGGAATGAGTGTTTATAAACTTAATTTTCAAAATCTAAAACCAAAAATCAAATGGTTACCAAACAGAACCTAAACTAAGATTTTGTAACAAACTTTATTTATTACGTTCAAATTGTTTTTTGAGCTACATTCTCTTCTACTTGACATATCGTATAACTTGATGATCGTTAGTAATAGAATTGTGCAACTTATTATTAGGGCATCAATCTTGAGTTACTAAATGAAGATTGGTTAATTAGTTTTGAATCATTAGAACTCTTAATCAAAAAGTGAGTAGGACCTTTGTTAGTAGCTCATAAAATCCAATTTAATGGGTCACTTAGATTGGAAATTCTTTTAAGAAGTTCAAATTTTGGCTTATTCAATAGAGCAGATACATTAAGATAATACATGAGAAATCAATGATAAATTAACCAACATATGCATAGCCCGATTGGCAACAAATATATACTATCGACCTCGTGATAAGTTCAATTTCACTGCTCACATAATAATAAAAAAAAATAGATAAATTAAATATCATGGAGCTTGAACATGTAACCCATGACCTTTAGAAGAGTTCATGTTGGGCCATGAGAAGATAGGTAACACAACCAACCACTAGGCCAAAAATAAAGAAATTTTAATCATTTCAATAAACATAAAGGTAATCTAAACTTTAAGTCTTAACAAATATGACACATCACTACCAAAATTATAGATGATAAATAAAGATCATGATTGGTTTTTCCATAGGCTTTCCCTCCAGAACCAAAAATGGAAAATATTAATTCCAAAAATAATATAAATTAATCATAAACTAAACCCAGTTACTACCACCTCAGAAGAGAAAATTACAAATTACAATGAACAATACTAAACAGAGCACCTAAAAGTGAATTAAAAGAAAAAAAAAGGGAGTGAACATGTGATGAACAATTTAAACCAGGTGTTGTTGAAGAGATGATGCTCTCCTCTTCATTTGTGCTCAATAAATTAGCAATCTGAAGAATGGTATTGTGGCTATTGAACTTCAAGAACAATCTTTTCATGTCAAAATAAACATCAAAGCCCAAGAAAAGATAACCAAAATCAAGAGCTGAAATGAAGAGACCTGCAGCTTTGAACTTGCACCAGGAAGCAGACCTGAAGGCCCTGATGCTGTTGGAGGAGAAAATCCACCACCACTTGAATTGGAACTGTTTTTCGATATTTTAATCAGTTTACAACTCAATTATTGATATAGAAATAAATAAAGAAGAAACCCCTGAAATTTTCCCTTTGTTTCATTCTTTCAAAAAGTCGCAATATTACCTGACTTTATGTAAAGGTTATGAAAATTACCATTAGAGTAGAAATCCATTAAAATTTTGGATGAAAATTGAGATGTGTATCAGGTGTGGCAATGACTTGGAACCACGCGACAATGTTGGGGTATTAGTTTCCTTTCTGGGTCATTGCCCATTCTACATCCAAATTTTCGTCCAACATTTTGACAAATTTCTACTCCCAAGCTAGTCTTGAAACATATGTGAATGGGCAAAGTTTGAAGGTATCTTCTTTTTAGTAATTTAGTTATACGTAAACAGAATGATTTCACAAGATATTAGGATTGCTTTTGGTGCAATCATTCCACTTACCTTCCTGTGAATATGCAAGACCCATGACCTGCAAAATATGAGAGAAGAAAATGAGAGAAATTGGATTAAAGGATAAAAGTTTTCGTTAAAGTTGAATCCCATACAAACCCAAATAGTCGAAAACAGATGGAATCATTCAAACAGGCATTACAAAAGATATTAAGAATATAGGGAAAAACTGCCACTTATATCATGTATGGGAGAATCAAACTCGTACACAACAAGTGTCAGACACTTCTCTTCAAATAACAGAACAGAAGGGTAGACGAAACTTATGTACGATATATTCGAGCGATGTATCCGTGGATATGGGTTGTACAAATCAAATTGAGCGAAGATATCAGATTCTTAATACCAAAAGAATAGGACAAACACAAACTAAAAAAGGAATAAGGAGAAACAGAATAGAGCTTAGCTTATGTCTAAAATGCTCTACAGAAAACATTGCGGTACTCCCACAGTTTCAGAGAACTACAGTAATGTAACAGAGAAACTAAAATCCAAGTGATGTGTGCTCAATGGAATAATAGATCTTTATAATATAAGCATCTTGGAATCAAGCACATTCTCCCTTAATGGTTGGTTCCATCAAGGATCACTGATGTTTTTCTAAGAACATTAACGAGATCAAAGCGGAACTTCTTGTGGCATGGGCTCAAAGTTAAATTTATACCAGTCAAATGTGGTAAAAAGCTCTTTTTGAAGTCTGGATTTGATTGGATAGATACCATAAAATATGTTTAAAGAATTTAATGATATTGAGTTGGAAATAATTTCATTGATGCAATAAAGTTTAGAAGAGGGGAGGAGAAAACTCAGCCGAGCGCAAGTTACGGATGAAGACACCCAACTTATACAAGGGAAAGTAAGGCTATTACAATGAAGAAAATTCATGGTGGTGTAAGGTGGTTCAAAGTATTCACACGAAGGGACTGTTTAATTGGCACACATCAGAAAAATTTGGCCTTAGTCTCTGAATCCCTTGGATTAGCATCTCCAAATCCTGGTTGCAAATGGAGTTATTGGCTGTTTTTAAGCTTGGTTGTGATACCAGAATCGCATTTTGGAGTGGTACTTGGATTGATGAAATGCTTTTAAAAGTAAGGTTCCCAGATTTATTTAGAATTACATTGCAACCTGATGGTTCGATTTCATATCAATGGGATGGAGATACTTTATCTTGGTCTCTCTTTTCAAAGTTAAAACTAAAGAAGAAGAGATTATTAATTTTCAGCTTATGCTGAGTTTGTTAGCTGAAAGAAGGGTGGTTGATCAACCTGATCATCGTATTTGGTCTTTGGAGTCTTTGGAACATTCTACAGTAAAATCTCTTTCCAAGCATTTGGTGGTTTCTATTCCTTTGGAAAAGGTGGCTTTTAAAGCCCTGTGGAAATCTAAGAGCCCTCGGCGAGTTAATATCCTCATTTGGATAATGATATTTGGAAATTTGAATTGCTCATCCACTCTTCAAAGAATGCTTCCATCTCACAGTTTATTGCCTTCTATTTGCCCTCTTCATATCTAATGGGAAAGATCTTCAGCATTTATTCTTCGACTGCAGATTTTCAAGTTGCTGTTGGGGACTGCTGTTCTCCATTTTTAATATTCAGTGGATGTTTTGTGAGGAATTCAAGAAAAATGTTATGTAGATGTTGGTTGGTCCTTTAAAGCCAAGGTCTCAGTTGTTATGGTCTAACGTGGTCGAAGCAATCCTTGCTGAAATCTGGTTTGAAAGAAATCAGAGTCTTCCAAGATAAATCAATAGGCATTGGATAGATTATTTTCAAATAGCTAGGATTAATGCTTCTTCCTAATGCTCTCTTTCCATGTCTTTTGCTAAATTTCCTATTCGAGATATATGCTTAAATTGGAATGTATTTGTCTTTCAAACTTAGTCTATATATTTAGGAGGATGTTTTAGTATTTGATTTATATTTGCATATGTACTTGTTATTGTTTCCTTGTACTTTGAGCATTAGTTTGTTTTCATTTCTTCAATAAAAAGTTTCGTTTCCATTTCCAAAAAAGAATGGGAAAAAAAAAGTAAGGCTATAACTAAACAAAGATTTGTGAAGTAATTAGTAAAGACCAAGTAAGTACCAACAAATAATTTGATCCCCTAAGTTTTTGCTTCATCAAGGAAAACTGTCTTATATCTTTACCACAGAAATGAATCTAAGTTCTCTTTCCTTAATGTTAAATCAAAAGTGGGTTAGTAATAGGAATCTGCATGAGCATTCTTTTGCAGAATATTTAAACAATTAACAGGTAGAGTTCTAAATTTAAAATACATTTTTGTTCAGTAGATATTTGACTTCAAAAACTCGTCAATATTTTATAAAGTAGGACAACTGCATCTGCGTACTAAATCTGAGGAACAAGGAAAAAAACTGTTAAAACAACTTACTAGGATCGACCGTTGTAAGCATAGCAGTGCCATCGAAGTCACATGTTCCACCAGCACCACGCATTTTCTGATAGTAATCATTATATGCATAAGAAGCATGGTTAGTAATGTTATTAGGGAGAAAGCATGGCCTCCCTTGCTGAATTGCAGCACAGTTAGCCCCTCCTTGTCCACAAGCCCAATTCAGGCCGTCTTGCAACTTATCTTCATCTGCCCCATCTTTCGCCACACAATAAACTGTAGAAGAATTCGCTGTTGCACGGCCAGACATTAAACCCAAAGGATAAACAGCAGATCCATTGGGGAAAAGTATGCCCCAGTTTTTTTCCGAGATCGGGCCTGGTTTCTTATCTTCATTAAACAACTCATAAAGGTATGTGTTGATTGGTATAGTTGGCTGACTAGGTGGACCTGAATCATTGGAAACTCTCCTGATCAGATTGCTAATATAGGTGCCAGCATTTTGAATTGTAGCATCAGGTTCATTTGCTCCACCGAACGATGGCCAGCCAGTCTCAGTAACTACAACGGGAATCCCAGAAAAATTGAAAGCATCAATTGAGTAGTAGGTTGCATCAACCATAGCATCAAACATACTATTGTAATGGAAAAGAGTGTTTGGGTCAACAATTTGCTTAATTGCTGGAAGTGATCGGAAAAGTGCATAATCGAGTGGAAAACTTCCATTCCCGCTATTGTATCCATAATAAGGATAGGCATTCAACATGTAGTAGGACTTTGTGTTCTTTAAAAACTGGAGGAGCTGATAGATCGTAGAGTTCCATGAAGCCTCAAAGGAAGCGGTGGACGGGGGGAAAGGCCGAGGTATTATGTCCATTGATTGGGGAGTGGAAACTTTGATCAGATAGTTTAGATTAGCAGCAACCAAGGCTTTGTGTAATGAATACATGGCTGGAACTAAAACTGGACCAACATGAGGAATTGTTGTTAGAACCTCACTGCCAACAGCAATGGCTGTAATATTTGTTCCTGGCAAGTAAGCTGCAACATTTTTATTAACCCAGGCTGCAGCAGCTGCTGGAGATTCACCGATCCTGAGAACTTCCTCATTAGTCACGCCAACAATTACTTCGATGCTACTGTTTGCTAGGGCCTTTAGCATTTGAGAATCAGCATTGTAAAGGCGGAGATGAGTAATTTGATGGGATTTAAGAATTGCAACTATATCCGAAGCTGATGGAAGATTAGAGACATCGGTCCCGAGGTTAACCCCCACAAATGCACCTATTAATGTCAAGAACACAACTCAGTAACAAATAGATAGTTGCCTATATTTAAACAATTCATTCTTCATCAGGAAAAACATCGAAGAAACTAATGGAGGTTGGTTTCACAAAAGGAACGAAGAGGCCGTGTGATTAACATTTATGAAATCGCCCTTACTTCTGCCGCTTATATTGACAACCACCAATTGAGATCATGGAAACAATGTTCGTGGCCGTTTACAGAATATTCAAAGCAATGCAATTTTAGAACAAAAACTATGAAGGATGTTAAAGAACTAAAGTTAGATAACTAGGATACCTAATGCATTGACACACATCCCAAATAGAAGTAAGATCACAATTCCATGACCCCTTTCACGCATTTTTCCAATCAACCAAAACTTCAACTTTTCAGCTTGGTAAGATTTTAGCTTCAGGCTATTTCCTCTACGTCGCGAGAATCGAACTCCCAAAACTCGAACAAGCAATCACAAACAATCTGCAATCAAGTCATGTGAAAAGGAAAAGATAAATAAGAACCCACAACAGAACAATTGAACAGAAACATGTAAAAGTAATTGAATGCATGAAGAGAAAAATGCAATGTGACAGTGGAGTTAGAAAACATAATTCAATTAAAGACAGAAGGAAGGATATCATTGCAAGATGACAAAATGCTTCCAACTTCCCGCACCTCCAACTTGTAATTAGCAAACATTTAATCCATTTTTGTGTTAAACTTCAAAAGAAATGGAAATGGAAATGCACCCATCTCTGGTTTTGAAATGTTGAGAGAGTTTGAGGGAAGGAAAAAGAAAATCCACACCCAAAACATTACAAACACAGCTCTCTCTGCAGATCCTCAGACAGGAGATAAATGCAATAGAGTGTCATCATAAACATGTAGAACAAACATTGACAAACACACACACAAACACAGTGTAGCTTAGCTTACAAATGAGACACTATCTTTCAATCCCCATCTAAGAGAAATATTGGAAAATTTCAAACTAACTGTAGCTTAGCTTCAACAGAATATCACAAACAGAAACCCCTTTCTCATTCTACTTCTGAAACTATGAAACTACTGGAAAGCCAAACTAGAGAAGTCTTGAACACCAAAAATTAAGCCATAAACTATGAAACAACAAAGAACCCAGATGGGAAAACTAAAAACAAGAAGTGGGCAAGTACCTGATCTAAAGAATCTGTCAGGAACCAATGCAATTCCAACAATCTTCAGTCAGCTTCAGAACAGAACAGAACCAAAACCCTAAACGCACAAAGATTAATGGAAGTTGAGAGAGGAAGAAGAGACAGAAGGGGGGCAGTAAAAAAAAGCCTCAGAAAACTCAAGTAAAAGACAGAAAGAGCAAAAAACCAAACTCCTCAATAGTTAGAAATTAAAAATTAATCTCAAAACAAAGCAACCCCAACATTTCCCAACGTATATATTTTGTACTAAACAGAGGTAAGCTTGTGATATTGAAAAGAATGTAGAGTGAAGATGTAAAAACTAACAAGAAATGCAAAGAAATGTCATACCCAAATTTGAAACTTTATTGTTTGCCTTTTTCTTTTCTCTTTTTGAGGCAGCAAAGGGAGCATGGATTCTCGTGCAGAAGGGGTGATGATCATCGCCGTTCATTTTGGTTTGATGGGGTTTTATTGGGTTTGAACAGGGGAAAAGATAATAAATTTGAGCAAGAGAAGAGTCAAGAATGGGCGAGTGGGGACTGGAAATTGTTCGTTTTTCTTTAATTTTAAGCCAAAAGTCATTTTGGGGAGATTCGATTGGGAAAAAGAAATAATGGAGTCGAAGCGCCGTGAGGGAGTATGCTAATATTATTCAATTGAAGCTGATTGCTGAGAAGAACAGAGCCATTAGTGACCGACCAAGGGGACTTTTCTGGTTTGAATTTTGATCTACAAATTTGATGGAAATTTCCCTTATCCTCCCCTTTCTCCCTGTTCTATGAATTCTTCCAAATGATTCTTAATTACTTGGACGTGAGGATTTGAACCATATGACATGGTTTTGTTTATACAATTTTGTAGAAAATCCCCTTTGATCTCTAGTTTTGATTTTATTTCAAAATGTTACCACGTAGTTTTGAATTTGATTTCAGTTTCGTCTCTAATTTTTAAAATATTGTAATTTTATATTTGGAATTTGAGTTTTATCCCGTTTGATATCTAGATTTCATATTTTACACTTCTAAACAAATATTTATGGTTTTGACATTAATATCTATTAATTAATTTAAATAATTATGAAGTAAAATTTTAAAGTTAATTTTAATAGCGAAAGAATAATAAAACTTGATTAATTATAATTTCTTTAATTTTTTTAATTAATTAATGGAAGTTATTACTAAGAACATAAAGTTTAATGAAAATTGAGTTTAAATTGTAAATCTTAAAATTGATTGATCAAATTGAAACAAAATTTAAATTTTAATGATAAAATTATAACATTTTGAAACCTAATAACTAAATTGAAATCAAACTTGAAACTTGACTAAAAGTGTACCATTTTGAAACCAAAGAACCAAATGAAAACTAGACCAAAAATATAATTTTCCTCTCAAATGAAATACTATGGTAAATGAGTTGGTTGTTCATATGCGCAAAAAAGGTTGGAATGAAGTTTGGTTATAAAGGTATGTCAACTTAATTTATTTTCTTCTCTTTTCCCAGTTATACTAAAAAATATGAGTATGGACAAAGTGAGTTTGACTTAGTGGTTTTAACATACACTACGATCCAAGAAGTTAGAAGTTCAATTTCCATCCATACTTATTGTACATAAAAGAAAGACATAAATATGATTAACGTAATTCTATTTAATATTGAAATATGAGAAAAAGACCTTTCTTAAAATTTGAAACTTAAATCCTTATACTTACTCTTGTTATATTTTAAAAAAAAAATGCAATCAAACAATTGGAAAAAATTTTGATTCTATTTATACTGAGGGAGGTTTTACTATTTTATCCTAGAAAAAATAAAATTGATAATTCTAAAAACTAAATCTTAATATATTTGGAGAAAATCAAACTATCGATTTTTAGAATAGTGATCGATATTTTATTGTTAAAGAAAATTTAACTCAACTATCACTGAAATGTACTTCTCTCTTAAAGATAAAGATTCGATTTTTCGAATCATAATTATTGTACTAAAAAGTTTATTATCTTGACTATTTAATTATATACAAATTAGTTTAATGAAACTAAATTGAATATATTTTAGTGATATGATTTCATATATTAAAGTTACAAACATTTAGTATAATTCATTTATAATTTTCTTTTAAGAAACATATAAATTTTTTTGGGGGTTGTGATAATAAGAATTCAATAAATTTTTTTTTCTTAAATAGCGTTAATTTAACTAAATATAATAAAAGAAATTTTAAAAAAAAATGCAATATATGGACAATATTTATGTAAGAAATTCCATTGCTAGTTATTATATAATTATTTAAAAAATAATAATGGCTCGTGAAGGAGGGCCTAAAAATAGAATCCAAGAAATATTCATGGACGAAAAGGTGGACCCCACTTCACACATGGGAAAAGGTTGACGTGGTCCACTTGCTTAGCTGTAAGCAATTATGCCCTTCTGTGAAAATTACTTATTTATTATTATTTCTCTCTTTTTTTAGGGGGAGGTAAATAAAAATATATATAATCCTTCCTGGAGTGGAATCATTATGCATTAATTTAGAGTACTATGATTGGTTAAAAAAAGGCCGACATTCTAAAATTTTCATTTAAATGTAGACCTCAATGTCAATTAATACACAAACTTTAGGGTTCACATCCGGATTTAGTATGGATAGGTTGTTTGAACTCTCTCAACTTTATGTTTTTTATTTAATATATATATAAGATTAGTATAGTATCAAAATTACTATTTAATTCAGTAGTAAATTTATCTTTCAGCTCCTTATAAATTTAGATTAAAATTTCACTTATTACATTTAATTATTAAATTATATAAAGTCATCTGTCAACAAAATTTCTGGATGATTTTTAAAGGTCTTAAATCACCAATTAACCCAAATTACATTTAATGGTTGTATCTTAGACAAAAATATTGTAGTCTAATATAGTATACTCTCTCTTCCTATTTTTATAAATGGTTTTTAGACAAAATTTCCTTTGAAAATCATTCATGCATTTACTTTAATCTTCCATTTCGTAAAATCAACATTTACAAAAGTCTACCCATATTTAAGAATTAATCATGGATGATTTTTAAAGGTCTTAAATCGCCAATTAACCCAATATGGAGAATGCCCAACAAGTAATATGAATATTAATTGAGGATAAGACAATCATGCATGGGTTTGAGTGACCACTATGCTTGATACCATCTTAAATCACAAGAAACAATATTGCAAGGGTTTGAACAACACATAACATCCTGAACCAACCTACTCTGATACCATCTTAAATTATCAATTGACCCAAAAGCTTAGGTTAAGGGATGAAGGAAATTTTGAATATAAAATCTAACACTCTTCCTCACTTGTAAACAATATGAAGTATGTCAAATAAGTGGAAATCAATATTAATTGGGGGGAAATAACATTTTAAGGGCTTGAACACAAGACCTCATGGACCACCTGCTCTAATATCATGATAATTAAATTTATCTTCACCCATTAGCTTATGCTTTTAGATCAATTGATGATTTAAGATAGTAACATAGCCTGTTGGTTTAGGATATCCTAGGTTCAAACTTATGCAATATTGTTTCCTCCCTAGTTTATATTAATTTACACTTGTTTGGCTCTTCTTCATATTTAAAGCCCACAAGTGAGGAGAAGTTAGATATATTATATTAAATTGACCTTCACTCATTGGTTTAAGTTTTTGGATCATGATTTAACATGGTATCAGATAGGGTTGGCAAAAAAGGGACCATATTCGAGTCCCGGTCCGAAGACGGTATCCCCGTCCCAACCCCAAATAATTTTTTATGTTTATATATATAATATAATATACTAGTTTTTTTTTTTTTTAGCCAAGCCCAACTAAATACTAATACTAAATTATTCAAATACTCAATACTTACTACAAGCCCAAGCCCAAACCTACCTAAACCCTAATCTATCACTAAATATTAATATTAAACTATTCGAATACTCAATAGCAGGTGGTCTAGGGAAGTCTTGTGTACTCAAGTCCTTGGGTTGTTAATTCCTCCCCAATTAATATTATTTACATTTATTTTGCTCTTCACTCATGTTCAAGATGTCCTGGATTCACACCTCTGCAATGTTGTTTCCTCTCAAGTTTATACTAATTTCCACTTGTTTGGCTCTTCTTCATGTTTCAAGCCTATGCATAGTCTAAATTGATTGACGTGTGAAAATTTAGAAATTTAATTGATTAAAATTACAAATTCTCTAAGATATTGGTTGAACAAAATCTAAAGAATGGTATAAGTTGATACACTTGATAAATTTTGGGATTTAAATTGACACAAAAATTAATGTCGAATTTTAATTGATATAATCCAAAAAAAAAAAAAAATTGCGAGTATAAAATGTAATTTGCCCCAACATTTTAAATCCAAAAACTTACTCCAACAAGCTGAAAATTCTAAAAAGACATCTTAGCTTCTCCAAAAATAACTTCAATAAAAGAACATCGCATCAAAAGATGCAACCTTCTCCAGAAAAGTAACTCCCAAAATAAATGTCAATTTAAAATTTTAAAAATAAAAATAAATAAATAAATAAAGTATGTTAAAACTATTTTTTAGAGTCCGTTTGATAACGTTCCCATTTATTGTTTCTTATTTCTGTTTCTCATTTTTTAAAAATTGACTTGTTTGATAATTCTATCCATCTTTTATTTCTAAAATTTGAGAAACATTTCAAAAAAACATGGTCAAATTTGGGGGAAGTAGTTTTTGTCTTTCGCTCCATTTTCTTTAATTTCATTTCTAACGTCTCAAAACAATTGTTAGCTAGTTGACATGGTCTTGGCCCTTGGGTTTGATTTCTAATTAGCACGATTTTTTATTTTTTATTTTTAATATTTCTTTCTTTTCTGTTATAATTTGGCTATGTTTCTTTGATATTTCTATTTTTGTTTTTCATATTTATGTTTATTTTAATTTTGAATTTCAAATCCTTTTAATATTTAGATTTATATATTATTTTCATTTTCAATTTTTAATTTTTCAATACGTATATTTAAATATTGTTTGAATTTTGAATTTTAGATTTTGCAGCATGTATGTTAATACATTATTTTAAATTTAAATTTATTATTTTTAGTACACTTAAATTCAATTAGAATTTTATATTATATAAATTTTGTTTAATAAGACATTCATTTAGGTTCACTTTAATATTTTACAACCACGACATTAATAATATAATTGAGTTGAAGTCAACATCATTTAAGACAAATGAATTGAGTGAAAATAATATTTCAAATCAAAATTTAACAACATATAAATGATAGGGATAATTTTATTATAATTATTAATTTTGCTTCGGAACTTATGTGTATTTAATAACGTGAATATTTTATAATTATTTTTTTATATTTTAATGCATATTATATATTTTTTTTATTTTACATAATTAAATTATATTTAAACTACAAAATAAAAAAAATGTTATGAAAAAACTAGAAACAAAAAATATTATCAAATAAATTTCTATTTCTGCTTTTCCTTTTTCAAGTAACGAGAAACAAAAATAGTTAAAAAAAATATTCATGTTTTTGTTCGAGAAACTGTAATAGATGGTCACATTATAGATGTGATTTTAAAATATGACCAAATTCAATCATTGATATTTAAGGAAGGATCCACCACTCATCATATTCTTCTCTATTTACCCCTAAAAATGTGTGTAACCAATGCATATACAAAGTGATTACACACATTTTTAGGTAGCTTGAAATGATTTTTGCAAATAAATTTGATGGAGATTTGATTTTTATATATATATTTTTTACTAGATTTATATTTGAAAACTTAAGATTATATATTTTTTTAATTAATTAAAAGATTTTTAAGGTATAACTTATCTTTTGTCTCTATGTCTCCAACAAACATAATACACACATATATATAGATCTTTTTGGTAAACACGAATCTCTAGATTACGTTTTTTTTTATGTTTCCATCTCGGGCGCCTGGGAAAAATTTTCAATCTCCCGTCAATATCGACTTCATCTTTCTCACAACAATGACCAAGTTCACATACTCAACTACAACAATATCAAAACATGGCTCATGAAACATCCACACCTCACTAGAACCACAACAACAATGTGGACACCAATTTATCGACCTTATCACCGAAAGCCTTGACTGCCTTGTAGGAGGAGGAGATAGCAGTCGGAGTCCACGTCCTGTAGGTATGCAATTTTTTTTTTCATGGTCTACCCATTGGTCAAGATTGTGGTTCACAAAGAAGTTTAGATTTCGACCAATAAGTTTATTGAATATTCTATTCCCACGGAAGATTTTAGATTTCAGTATAGGGAGTGTGCGGTTTAGTTGAAAATTTTTTAGTACATAACTTTCATTTGTATGACTCAGTGGAGTTTAGCTATTACAAGGTATTTATATGAGACTTAAGTTATTTTTAGTATAAGCGTGTGACAAAATATGACAAAGATTCCATCTAATACAAGGTATTTGTATTACTCATACTAATGAAGATTGAAGTTGCTATTAGTATGTGTGACAACAAATGACAAAGATTTTAACTATTTATAAGTAGAAGGTATTTACCGAGCTTAATATGAGGTTTACTTCATTTTAGCTATTTTGAATATAAGATATTTGCTCATTTAGTGCTTATAATTAAATATACTTTATGATTCTTGTTAATGTTGTTGGTGAAAATCAGTACATCACGTACAACTTTTCTAGTTTCACTTTTTAATTATAATTCTTAGATTTTAAACTCTAAGATAGATTTATTTAATGATATCATTTTATATATTCTTTTTTAAGAAATAGGTTTGATATTAACAATTTTATTTTTTTTCATTTGCATCACGATAAGTATATTTTCTCTAAAAAAAATCAAATTTAGGAGATTTTGGGTGGTTTAGTTTACTAGATCTTATTTTTGGTTGTTAAAATTGTTTCAATATACCATATTATAGGAATTTGTCAGTAGAGATAATTTTGTCATTTGTTGCATCTTAAAATCACTTTGATCATCTTTCTAAAATGTCATTTTATTTTTTTACCATTTATCCAATTACCCCTAAAAAATAAGAAACAAGAAACAAGAACCCAAAAACCAGAAAGTTATCATACAGGCTCGTAGTTTCTCAATACACCTCCAAAGTCAATAAGTTGAAAACTTGTACAATAAAAAGTTTTCAAACTTGCAATATTTTAAACAAAAAAACCTGAAAAGTTCAGAAAGTACACTTCTCTTTAATTTAGAGGTTGAAAGTTTAGATCCCACACCCTAATTTGTGACATAATAATTATATGTGACGTAATGTGATATTTTCAAACGAAAGCTATATCATATAAGTGCTCGAAATATACTGTAAAGTGTCATCACACCACGAAAGAAAGCAAACAAAGTACGCAATAATCAATTTGATAACGCATAAAATCCTAACAACAAACGCTACCCAACAATAGTCAATACTAACGAAATGATGTCCATAACAGAAACATCAAACCAAACATTCGCAATAATAGTACATTGTAGTTGTTCTTCCCAAGTTTCAAACTGTTTGCCTATTGACTTGGGCTCCTATCTCCATTCGGTTCACTTCTGTATTCTTCATGTCTTGGACTTAGTCGTGGACTTCGGCTCCTGCTCCGGCTGACACTTTTGCTCCGACTCCTGCTCCTACTCAGGCTTCGGCCTCTCACAGGGCTTGGACTTCGACTTCCAGCCCGTGCTGGACTTTGACTCCTACTTCTTGAACCATCGAGACGTGGAGATCGAGAGGGTCTACCACGGCTCTGCTGTCGTGGGAAAGACCTCTCTCGACTATCCGGTCTGTCACGAGGGGACACTGATCTGAATTGACATGTAGAAAAATTGAGGCTCAAAAAACGGTTCACGAAGATGTTATACATAATAAGAACTTGATATCAAATAGCAGTAGATTTTTAAAATACCTTGAATAAGCCTTTTGTTTTGGTGGGGGAGATGCATAATCATAACTACGGGACCTAGTCCTTGCATGGCGTGGAGGTGGTGAACGAGAATACCTCGCATGACGTTGAGCTGGGGAACGTGAATATCGAGGTGAACGAGAATACCGTGGAGGAGATCTTCTTCGATCATGCAATCGTCCGCTGTTTGTATGACTGAAATATTAATTTTGTTTAACAGATGCAATACTGAACTTCAGTGTGAACTGTACCCAATTAGTAGGATGAGTGCTTTCACAGTCTATAAAAGCACTTTCCAAATCATTCATAGTATTCAGTTCGATAGTTAAAAGTGATTCCAAAGATTCCAACCAGTATAAAAATAATACTTAAAGTGCTTTTCCAAGCACGTGATGAACGTTAGAACTTCTTTCAAACGCTATCCCAAACTCCCATGAGAAGTGTTAGAAAACATATGCATAAGCAAATGCAGCAATAATTTGACACTTAATTTACAAACATTCATGTCCAGTGTTTTTAAATGCCCAAGGTGCTTTAAGGCGCAATGGCCCTCTGGAGCCTAAGCACAAGGCACACGAAAAAAACACGGACTTTTTTTTTGTGAGGTGCACTATATATAAAAATATTACATTAAAAAAAGAGAGTATAATTGAATTGGAAATATGGAAAAAAGGGACCCAAAATACAAGAAATTTTGCATTTAGGTTTGGTAAACTTGATCCTTTTAGTTAATAAAGAAGGAAAATCCCTAATTATTACTATTTTTTAAAAATAATTGAAAAGCCCCAAGGCGCAAGGCTTTGATCCTTGGGGCTTCACAAAAGGCACACGCCTAAGGCGTACCTTATTTTATGAGCCTCGCTTTTCCAAGGCAAGGTGCCAAACCTGCGCCTTGGGCCTAGGCGCGCACCCGAGAGGGCTTTTTAAAACACTGTTTATGTCTATAAAGTATCCCAAAATATGATACAAGGAAGCTTCATACCTTCCTCTTTCCCTTGCCCTCATATCAGATGGCTTCTTCCTATTTTCCTCAGCAAATACCACAGTCAACTCCCGACCAAGAAGAACACAACCATCCATCTGGTGTTTAGCATCAGCAGCATCTGCAGGATCTACATATTGAACAAAACCAAAACCACGTGGTTCTCTGCAAAATTGTTGCACAAAAGAAACAAAAGGGGAAAAGTTACAAAACAAAAGTTAATGTAAAGCCACAGAATCAGGTCAGGTACTTGGCCTGCCATAAACCTTCTCTAATAAAACTGTCCACCATATCCCTTGCAATATGGAAGGTCTGTGTGATAATAAAGCAAGCACTAGGCTGCTGACCTTGCATGTGTCAGATTTAAGATGACTTGAAATTCTTCAAGACTTGGGAACATCTTCTATGTATTCAAATCCAACTTCCTTCCAATCTTCACTACCATTAACATCATCTTCAATAGAACTCTAATTACTTGATGTCTTCTTCAAAACATTAGTTTCACTGTTAAATCTTCAAACATCCAAAAAAACAGACCTAATATGTGATAAGGGGAAAAAAATAGAAGAAACAGAAAGAAATGCCCCTATAATCAGATGCATAATTTGAAAGACCGAGCACTAAGAAGGATCTACTTCAGAAACTTCAGCAATGACTTTTACCAAGGATTGTGCTAAAAACATTTTGTTCAAAAGAAGCAGGGAAAATATTGAAAATATGCGTTCTAATACCACTAATTCTAAACCAATATGAGAAAGCAACAAAGAAAATATATTATATCAAACATTTATCAGAGACTAAAACTGTGGTATAAAATTTACAGAATTACTCAAAAACCGTATGCACAAATCATAATATTGTATTTTTGCTAATTCAAAAATTAACACCAGTACCAAAGAATCTGCAAGTCCTACATACAGCTCAGACGTGCTCACCCAGTATAATAATCCTTTGGTAGGTATATGTCCTTGATAGCACCAAACTGTCCAAATGGTCTACGAAGATCCTCAGGCCTGTGTCAAAGAATAAATCCAAATTAGTGACAGACCAGGTTTCATCATATTCTTACTATAAATTGAATATTAAACAGCACGTTGAATATACTTGATCAGCAGGAAGAATAGCAGTATGCAGTAAATGTGTTTTAAGAAAACAGTAAGCAGTTAAAAAAATTAGTACCAGAACACGAACAGTAGTATAGAGATCTATTCCAAGTCGCAAACTACACAGAAACTAAAGCAACTTGCAAATCAGAACAGGATCATGCAAGATTAAATTCCTATATTCGGATACCAAAGGTCTTCTCTCATTTCCTGGACGCAGGTCAGAACTGAATCACTGATGCACCAAAAGGGAGAAGAAAAATGAAAGAAAATCCACTGAATTAAAATAACTCAGCTTCTGTCTTAGAAAAAAATCAAAGCCTGGCTAATGTGGTGGATTGCACGCTATGTACTCAGGTTAAACAGCGTTTTCAAAGTGGGACATCCTTAATTGCATTGCAACCACTCTCCAAGGCTTAAACATGAGGTTAAGAAAAACGAAGTTCGCAAAAGTTCAGAACAGAATTTTTCATGTAAAAATCGAACAGAATTATGAACAATAATTTCATTTAAAAAAGAACCAAAAATTTTTACAAAAATCGGAGCTTTTTCACGAGATTCTGGAAGATATAACAATAGCTTTCAAAAGGAGAGAAAACGAGAGAATAAAGTACAATTAATCCCGAGACATGGCACAAGTGCACAACAAAGCATTATTGAGGGGTGAGTGCCTTGCCCCATGTGAAGGGAGCGGCCTTCAGATACTCTGTAGGCTATAAATAAATTGAAGGCCTTATAAGACAATGAAAGGGACTATCAAGAGTTCTTTGGTCCATTGCATTTTGTTTCTTTCATAGCCCTCGGAATAGGAAATTTCATGATTATTGTAAGATTCTAATGCTTTGAGAGAGGGCCATTTTTAACTGCCTTAGATTATGTGATGCATTATTTCCCCTATCTATACACCTTTGCTGTACAAAGGACTGTCTACTATCAAAACAAAATCAAATAAAGCAACCCTTCTTCCTCCTACAGACTTTCTAGGGCAACAAAATTGGTCATACTAAACGGAAAGAACTTTGAGGGAAAAATAAAAAACATGAGCATAACTACAGAACAAACTCATCAAGAACAAACCTGCAGTCATGGCTAAGATTACGGACTAGAAGGCTAGTGGGAAGGTCTCTTCCACGTCCCACATAGCGTCCCCTAGGGCTAGGGCTCCGACCCCTTCTTCCATAACCCCTTGGCGGCGATGGAGTATAACTCCTACCCCTCATTTTTACAGCAACCAATGACAAAGGCCCGCAATCCAAGAATCTCGCTGCAGCTGAGCAAGTAAAGAAAAGTGAACCATTGAAGAGTATTTTAACATGTAATGAGAAATTCTAAAGGCAGCTGTATTGATCCAAAATCGTTTCTTTTATACTGATATCGATGACAGAAAGCGAAGTACATGGCTACCACATAACAAGAAACGTTAACATGAACCCCATTATGGCATACGAAATCACAGATAAAAAATTGGGGAAATTAGCTCAAAATGGCGAAGCGGGAATAGATCAATAGAAGAATCGCGGTAATTATGTGAATGTGAGTGCTTGGAAGAGAGAGTTAGAGAGAGAAACCTTGAAGAGAGAGTGAATCGGCGGCAGAGGAAGAAGAAATTAGGGCTGGAAGATGAAATTGAAATCTTCAATGGAGAAACAGACGGCGGTGCTTCAGATTTGTAAGTTTAGGGCATCAGATTTCCGCTGTACATAAATAATACAACAAAAAGTAAAAAGGCGCGGAAAGTAGCGACGTCGTTTCAGTGAGAGGGTTATCATTTTCTCTCTCTCTAAATTATAGAAAGTATATCTCAATTTTTACCTTCTTTCTAATGCTATTAAATTTTAATCGTAAAAAATCCATGAAGTGTGGAAAAAATAAGAAACAGAATTATCACTAATATAAATAATTAACATTTTAACTTTTTTTAAAAAAGTGTAACCACTAGTTCTCACTCGTGAACCTACCTCTTTGAGATCCTAGTGAGTCTGTTCTTGACTTAGATATTAGAGATCAGCGTGGATATAATTATTTGGTTTGTTTTACAAATTTGGTGATTTAAATGATTATTTAGTTGAGTTATAATAGTTTGTGTTTCAGTTGTAGATTATTTTAATTTGAGTTATAATAGTGATAATAAATACCGTATCAAAGAATAAAAAAAAATGATAAATATAAAATAGTAAAAACGGTAGCAAATAGAAGTTTTAAAATAGTATTGACAGCAGCTAATTGAGAAATATGAAATAATATGTACTGTAACAAGAAATGGTTATTATAGTCTTAGGATAGTTCTTGCTCTAAATGCATTCTCAATGTCTAATTGGTGTTCTTGAAATATATGGGGGATGAATAGCTCTACAAAGGGATATTGCTTTTCATCCCTTTAGTGCTGCATAGCAGTGTGTGAATAGTTATAGACCCATTGGTTTGGGGCGTATCTAGGTTCTTTGGAAAATAGAGAGCTATTCCCTTTCACCTATTGCTATAACTCAGTTTATTTATGGATAGCTTTGGGATTTGTAGTCTCCATGTAATTTGTGCTTATGCTTCAAATTATTGCGAGAAAGGTAAAAGTGATTGTGACCTAGTCAGATTTTGATGTTATCTTTTATTGACTAATGCCATTGTTTAGTTTTGATGAATTGATAACTACCAAAAGGTGTTATCTTATTCCACCTAATTCGAGTTCGTTGTATGATTTTACGTGTTTATTTTATAATTTTGTAGGTAGTGAGCACTTAAGGGATAGAATTGAATATTAGAGCAGAAAATTAGAACGAACCAAAATGGAGCTCTAGAACATCAACCGTGAAGAAAGGAGGAAAAAATGACAAGAATACCCCTGTCAAAGAGCTTAAGCGCCCAATCGGCACTCATCGAGGCGCCAAAACCAGTAGTTGCCTAATTGTGTAGCGCCTCGGTGCTACCATAGAGCGCCTCGACTCTACGAATGTTGACGGAAGAAGATTGCACGTACCAACATTGCTTGGTGCTATGACAAAAGGTATCAGCACTATGCCACTCTGACTATTATATATATAAATTTTTGCTGATTTAGGTTAAGGACCCTCAAGATTGTAGCCTCCAGTTCATTATTTTCTCTGTATTTTTCATTCCTAACGCTTTCCTATTTGTATTCTATTTTATCAATTCTTGGATTGATCTTGGCACACATGAGTGGATAGTTAAGCTCTCTTCTAGTTTATAGTAGGATGGAAACTCATTTTATCTTGGTTGTGAGCCTTGTATTTTGTGGTTGTTTGCTAGATTTTTATTGTTCTTGATGCAATTTTAACTTCTATGCTCAGACTTGATCACCCATCATCTTTTCTTTATTGGCCAGAGAGAGATGCATCTATATATATTAATCTCATTAGGGCATACTAGAGAGAGATGCATCTATATGTGTTGATCTCATTAGGACATAGATTAAAGCATGCTTGTATGTAAATTATAGGTTGTTTAGGACAATCCTTTTACAACATTGCATAATTAATCATTTTAAGAATGGAATCAATTAGTAACTATTGGGATTTATGTCCTAAATCTCGTATTTTGCAATGTATAAATAAAATTTATTTATTCAATAAAATAAGGAGTTATTTTATTTAACATTTAAAATTGTGTAAATCTAATAAACTAAGATCCAAGATTATTTCATTTAACTTGAATATTATGTGGTTGACATATAGGTGCATCTTGTTCAAGTGATAATCTAAATGGTCTATAGTATATTACCTTGTAAAAAGTATATGGATAAGGTTGTTAGGATATACAAACATGCAACGAACACAAATAGAATCAATAAGCACTCTAATTACATTTAATTTGAGTTCTATAAGCATGCTTAAACATAAATTTAAGAAGAGAGTTTCTTAACAACATACCTTTGATGAATTCTTCTAATTTCAAGCTGCTCTTCATGTGATTCCCGCTCCAATTCAGCAATGAACCACCAAAAGATCTTCTCTACTATTCTCAACCTTGAATTTGAGTGGTGGAACTCCAATTAGAGTGAATTTGTGAAAGGTTTTTGGTAGAGATGAATTTCTGCAACAGTCTTCTCAAGAACTAAAAAATTCACACCTCCAATCTTTAATTTTAGAGCTTTTATGCACAAAGTTTATGCAAGCACTCAAACTCAGCTCAATGCTAGCAGCAACTTGATGAATAAGTGGGATTTGTGTGTAAATTTGGGAGGAACACCTCCTACTGGGTATAAATGTGGGAAGAACCCACTCAAACCAAGTTTTTATTTTTCCAATTTCAAATTTTAATCAATTCTAAAATTAACTAAAATTTGACTAAAGGTATTGCAGAGAAATTTTGTCATATAGAGAAATTTTAATCAATTGGTTTGGTGATTGGATCACAAACAAATTGTTCATTAGAGGATCAGTGGAACTTAAGGAGCAAGACGTAATATCAGGGGTAAAACAATGTATTGACTCAGTCATTATTACGAATAATCTGTGAAGGGTCGACTTACTAATTATGGTTAAATCAAGTGGACACAAATATATCTACAGTGAGGAGAGTGTAGCTATCGAGCTATAGTGGTATGACTTGATAGTTAACGAATACTGATTAATTTGGTCTAAAGTGTTTTAACCAATTAATCTTAAATCTAATTGGATAACTATCAAGTCATACCACTATAGTGTTTTAGACCAAATTAATCAATATTCATTAACTATCAAGTCATACCACTATAGCTCGATAACTGCACTCTCCTCACTGTAGATATATTTGTGTCCACTTGATTTAACCATAATTAGTAAGTCAACCCTTCACAAATTATTCGTAATAACGGCTGAGTCAATACATTGTTTTACCCCTGATATTACGTCTTGCTCCTTAAGTTTTACTTATCCTCTAATGAACAATTGGTTTGTGATCCAATCACCAAACCAGATCCCTCTCGGGCCAATGAGAGGGTGTGGCCTCTTGTTCAAGACCTGGATTCAAAACTTAAGAGAACAACATTTCTTCTATCTCTAAAACGGGTAGGCGTGAATTCCTTATTGCACCTTATGTCCCTAGCTATCTACCCAGTCTTATCCCTAAATGGGAGGTATATTGAGTCGACGCTGTTGAGCAAACCCTCACCTATGTAAATCTAAGGATAATTTTGAATGAACAGGAGTTTATAGTTAGCTCAGGATTAAGATCGAGTTACCTAGGTCATCTAAGTGAAATAGTCAATCTTAAATAGTAGACAGGGTTAGAAAGTAAGAGTGACTTATTTCTTGGTCGGATCTTATGAAAACTCATTACATAAGACGCCTCCACTCCCCATGTCAATACATGAACGAATCAGGATCACTTTGTTTGTAGCACCTTTACAACAACTTGTAACAACAATAGAGTGGGCCGCATCCAATAGCGTTACCAAAATAAGGCACCCAACCTTATTCGTATATTATAGACCATTTTGACTATTTACTCGAACTTAATCCACTTTTATGTCTCCACATAAAGTTTAAATATGCATATAATAGCCATTGATCTTAGTTTATTAGATTGAGACTTTACAATTTATAGATTCAATAACAACTTTATTGAAGAAATGTTGAATAACATCTTTATTGATAATAGATTTTGTTTAACTTTACAAACTGCGAGTTTTTAGGACATACAACCCAACAAAGGTTAGATACCTTATCCTGGTAACACTATAAATACGACTCACTTTGTAATCATTGCAAATGATTTAATCCAATATGTTTAAGTAGAGACATACAGTGTGGGTATCTTATACATAGAGTTTGTATAAGACTAGACCGTCAAATAATTGATCTCTCTTTGTAACACCATTTTTTAAGAGATTAATATTTCATAGGATGACTATATGTAACTCAATCTCAATCCTTAGTGAGTTATGGACTCTTGCCTATGAAGACTTGTCCTTTGATTTGTATGGGTGAGAGTGGCATGTGTTGTCGACTCAATAAGCCTACCTTTTTGGGAAAAGAACTAAGTGAGGAACTGGGAACATAGCTACACAGGATGGAATTCACTCATACCGGAAGTGTGTGAATGCTTGTGCTTCAATATCTATTGAAGAAAACAAGAATGTAAAACAAATAAGCATGTTGTAATTTGATTAAAAAAATGTAGAAATACTCAATTTTGAAGACCATTCTTCAAGCGATTCTCCTGTCAAGATGTTCCGAACACCACTACTAATGTATCTTTTGTTGGGATTGGTGTCCTAATTCTCTCGGAGTCTCGTTGTTTGTAATTATACACATTGTTTCTATAAAATAAGTGCTATTTCATTCTGGCATTTACTCATATCCAATAAACAAAGTTCCATGGTTATCTTATGTAAACTTAAGCATGTATATGAGATATACAAGTGGATCATGCCTTAAGTAATAATCTAAATAGGTTTGTAGTATAAGGATTAAGGTGAGATACTTGATCCTGATGACACTACGGATACGACCCACTTTGTAGGGTTTGCAAGTGTTATAAACTACTACAGATGGTAGATCTTGACCATTCATGTGGAGACATGGGAGCGGGGGTGTCCTATACAAATAGTTTGTATAAGACCAGACCACGAGATCTTTTCTGTATGTAACGCCGTTGATATTGGAGACTAATATCTCACCTAAACGACTATAGGTGACATGACCTCAATCTTGAGTGTTTTGAAAACTCCTGCCTTTGAGGTCGGTCCTTTGATTAGTATGGGTGAGAGTGGCCAGATTGCCAACTCAATATGCCTACCTTTTTGGGGACTTGTCTGATTTGGGAGCTAAGAACTCAGTTACACAAGATGGAATTCACTCCCTCCCCGAAGTAGGGGCAAGTAGATAGATTGCTCCCTTAAGGACTTATTCTGAGGCTTGAACATAGTGGCCACAACTTCTCTTTGGAAGAGAGGACTCAGTCATAGTAGGACTATGACTTATGTTCATTAGAGGGACCAGTGATACTTAAGGAGATAGATGTAACTACAGAGGCATAACGATTATTGGTCATGCTGTACTTACGAACGATCTGTGAAGGGTTATCGCACTGTTGATTAGATAAGATGGACACATAATATATATGTGGTAAGGAGAGTTCAGCTGTCGATCGTTAGTGGAGTGCCTGGCAGTTAACAGATGGTGGATCTTGTGACTAAAGAGTTTAGTTAGTTTTTACGTACGGTTGGAGCTTCGAGCTACAGATCCATAAGGTCCCCTTAGTAGCTCAATGGATTCAAGTTGAGGATCAATTCTTAGTATTGATTTGAAATGTTCAAATTGACAAAAGGTATTTCGATTATATATGATATGATCGGCGTGGTGTATGAGATACATCAAGTGGAGGATTAATGTAAATGAGATTTACATTAAGTACCATGAAATAGAAAAAGAGTTATGGTTTATATGTTTCATAAGATGAAATATTAAAACTATAGGTTATAAACATAGTATAGTAAGTTAGTTATCATATATATTTATAATAATATTAATTATTGGATAATTATCTCTTTTTCTCTAATAATTAATTGAGTGAGAGGTTAATGGTATCCGTGAGATAAAAGGAAAAATATTTTCCTAAATTTGGAAGATGTCAATTTGAGATTTCCAATCTCGGAAAGTTCTCACGAAACAGATTGTCAAGTAAATCAGATTTACTAAATGACAGCTTGGAGAGACTAGACGAGCGTAGAATGTTCCTACACGATAGACACTTAGCTGGACGATTAGCTAAACGATCGCATAACTTTAGCTAGACGATTGCATAGTTTTTGATAAATGATTGGGCATTGACCTATACGATAGACTTTATCATCTCCCACTTGCTCAACCGTTTACACGATTGTTTTCCTCTGGTCTCATCCTCTAATCAAGTCCACACAGAGCCCACACTCTGTATTCTCACACTAAGAATACCATGGTAACCTTTTTGGTGGTGTTTTACTCAACTCGACACAATCAAGGTTCTATGAAGGCGGTTCGTGGTGTTTGGGATGTTCGTGATCTTGGAGATCATGGTGTTTGAGTTCGTCGTGATCGTGCAGTGTAGAGTTCGTGTTGTTTGAGTGTTCGTGATCGAGGGATCTTAAAGATGAGTCTTCAAAGATATGTTAATTCTATCCCTTGATATGTAGTAAAGCATGCTGTAATTTCTGTTTTGCGCATAGCCTATTGTTTTCTTTTGTGATTGTAATTGTGTATGTTCATATATGATTGAAATTTGGAAAGATCCTTCCGCTGCTCATGGAAATCCTCATGTCCGATTTCCTTCATCTTTGCTGTTCTCCGGTAGAATCGTGGCTTGTGGGAGCCCTTTTGGAAGTATGAGGAAAAGAGATTATTTCTTGAGAGAATGAGAGAGTTAAGATTAGAGAGGAAGAAGAAGATGCAAAAAAAAAAAAAAAATTCTTATCTCTTTCTTCATTTCACGTTGAGAGAAGGGAGATGGAGTTATCCTCTTCCACTAACTCTCAATAACTCTCCATATGGGGATTTTTTTTTTTTATTTATTATTATTAATATAGATTATATCAAAATTTAAATTTAATTAATTAAATATCATATATTTAATTAATATTATATTTAAGTCTTATTTTTTTCCCTATCATAATATATAGTTTTAATATGAATCTTATTCATATTAATTTTTAACTTATAGTTTTAATATAATTCTAATTTTTTAACTTATAGGGTATCGTCCTTAGGGACCGGTGTGAGTGAAATTTTCCTAAACTTAGCTATTACAATTCTTCGTTAATTTTATTCAGGTAACCCAAAAGATGAATTTTATCTATAACTATGACTAATGAAAACTCAACCACACACACAAGAATAAATTCAGAGCAAAAAGATTCCAGGGTGTTGTTTCATTTAGGGAATACAATGAATATGATGTGCAATTGATTGAAATCGATAGATTGAGGCTAGAAGTTCCAAAATCAGGAAATCATATCTCGAGCTCAAACCCTCCTAATAACTACCCATTGACTCGAATCTCTTCTATCGCTTGAATAGTTACAGCATTAAGATACTTCAATCGCACCTCTTATTATTCTAAGTTCATTCTCATGCAATTTCGAATAACAATCTAAATTATTGGGTCCAACGAATTAAACTCTCTCTCGAGACATCTAATTAACTTAGGTTCATTCAATTAATGGCCAGTTAATCAAAAGCATTAAACACAAATAATTTAGAAATCTATGCAAAATCAATCAACTGTAAATTCAATATTCAAAGTAACATTCCCTAAAATCCACAAACACCCTAGAATAATAGAGTTTAGCCACACATGATTCCAATAACAAAATTCCACAAATAATCAATCATTAAATAAAAATGTAAATTAACATAGAAGAATGATCTCCCTTCAATAAGTCTGAATTCCAATCACAATCTCCTTGACTCTCACCACGAATCTTATGTTGTTCTTCAAAAAACAGCACAATCATGATCAATCTTCCCATCATGAATAGCCCAAAGACGATCTTGGATCAACTCTTAACTGAAATCTCGAGTCTTCAACCAAAAATGATTAGAACTACTATAATTCGGCTCTTGTACGGAGTACAACCGCTCAAAATCGGCTTTGCCTCTTTCTCCCTTTTTCCTAGTGGCGCAACATCGTTATTTATATATGCTCGCAGTGTTGCAACACTACGCTGACATCATGCCAGTCGTGTGTAGAAGTTGTAGCGTTGCAACGCTACAAACAAGCGTTGCAATAGTGCCCTGTTCCAAATTGCTCTCAGGTCTGCAACGTTGCAACGCTTGGCCAACGCTGGCTCCTCCAAATTGCTTTCCAAACTTGCCTCTTTTCTTGATCTTGGGTCCTTGATTTCTTTCTAATTCTATAGTTAACCCGTAATTGCTCAAAATTGGAGTTTTACCTCGAGTTTTTGCTCATTTTCGCACAACTACTCTTGATGCTTGGCTTCCTAAAATCACTCAATAAACCATATCAAACCAAACAAAAAACTAGCAATAGTAGCTCTAAATTTGAAGGTAATAAAAACACTTTTTAGATACTTTTCATCTTCCTTGGGGAGTTTAATTTTAGACAAAGGTGGCATCTCGGAGCTTCAAATGATCGAAGATTTGAAGAGATCGTTGGGTTGCGATTCTGAATTCGAGGACGAGAGTCAAGAACACGATTTACAATTTCTTCCCTATTTTATTTTCTGTCCTTTGTGTTTGGAAACCTCATGAATGGTCTATGATTGTGTTGTAATCATGAGTGATTGATTTGAATTTCTAGGGCGTTGATTTAGTTTTATGGATTGTGAAAACTGAATTAGTTGCTTCTTGGATTGAATTTATGCACAATTATTTTAGCATGTTTGTTCTTAATGCTTTCGATTAACTGATCACTAATTGAATGCTCTTTACTTAATATCTATCTCAAGAGAGAAGGTGTTGAGTTGGATCTAGCATGTTAAACTGTTAATCGAGTTTGCATGAGAGTGATAGGAGATTAATAGAGATTGTTGAAGGAGGAACTTAATGTTGTGGCTAATCAGGCGATAGAAAAAATTCGAGTCGATAGTTAGTCATTTGAAAGGGTTGAGCTTGAAAGAGGATTCCTGGATAAAAGATTTCTAGATCTATAATTTGCATGAATCAATCTAAGGTCAAAATAATTAATTTGGTTAATCCGTTTAATGAAATCATATCATAGAACGTGTCTTTGTCTAGTTTCACCACAGTTTTATCTTTTTTTTTTTTTGCTTTTTAGGATTAGATTAGATTAATTATCATCATAGTCCAGTCACCTAAATAAAATTAGAAGAATATCTGAATAGCTAAAAGAGTCAAACCACTTCCTCAAAGGACGATACTTAGTCTCTTGACCATTTTACTATATTATAATTTGATGTGTGCGCTTGCGCTACCATCAATATACTATAAACCTTTTAGGTTATCATTTGAACACGATCCAACAGTATTTCTGTCACATATTGTTCAAGTTACATTAAATAACCATGAATCTTAGTTTATTGGATTAAATTATGCAAGACTATTAAATGAAAAAAAATACCTTTTTATTTTATTACTACATAATAATGTTTACAAGATTACAAACTATGAGATTTAGGACATAAATCCCAACAGTTCATTAGAGGATCAGTGGGACTTAAGGACCCAGCTGTAATTATGAATGACTCGTGATGGATTAACTTGCTGGTAATAGTTATATCCATGAACACAAAAATATTATAGTGCAAAGATGTAACTATGGGTCTTTATCGGAGTGATCCATAATTAATGATTGTTAATTAATTTAATTAACTCATTCAATTAATTAATCTTGAATCATTGAGGTTTCTAATCTGTCGATCCATTAGGTTCCTCTACTAGCTCGCTAAGGGTAAAACAAGGATTAATTAGTTTTAGAAGAATTTGAAATGTTCAAATTATAAGGAAATATATGTTAATTGTATGCGATACAATTAATATAATGTATCATTGTATTATAAATTTAATTTTTGAGATTCAAAATTAAACTATATAACATGAGAGATTTAAATACATTTGAATAAGATTCAAATATTAAATAATATGAATCAGATTCATATTTAAACTATAGGTTAAATTTAATGTGAATGGGATACACATTAAAACTATAGGTTATGAGAGGAAAATACATTTCAATATGATTCAAATTTAGTATTAACTAGATATATAATATTTAATTAATTAAGGTTAATTAATTAAATTAATTAATAATTATTTGATTTGATTTTAAATTAAATTAAATAAAACTCTTTTGTAGTTATATAAGAGTTGAAAAGAGTAGAGTGAGGGAAGTTCACTCCTTTCTTTCATGCTATATAGAGATCTCTCTGAAGGAAATCGAAAACAAGATTTTCGTGAGCAGCAGAACAAGACTATTTGAAATTATAATCATAAATAAACAACGCATTTACAGTCGACTTCAAACAAACGGTTATGCGATTCATACAGAAATTACAACATGTAAAATACAAAGGAATAGAGAGTAAAACTCTACGCACATAGGTAGAAGCGTCTCCACGCTCCGTTGCGCGACTCTGATCGAACAACAGCAACCACGAACGCTTGATCTACATGACCGCAACACAACACGAACACCGCACGAACACTTCGCGCTCGTCCTCAACGATCTCCTCAGTCACGAAATCTTTCGCAACATAAATGAACACCGCACTCGTCCTCAGTGACACGAACAACCTCCACAGCACACGAACGGCCTCCAGAAAACCTCGACGGAGTCGAGTTGAGTTTGACACCACTAACAAGGTGACCTTGGAATTCTCGGTGTGAGAATCCAGAGGGTGGGCTCTTTTCAGACTTGGTATGAGGCAGGCGAACGGAGGAAAGAACGATCGTGTACATGACTGGATGAGTGGGAGATGGCTGAGACCTATCGCATAGGTCGGTGTCCAATCTTTTAAATAAAGCTATGCGATCGTTTAGCTCGGTTTGTCGCGTACAGACTCTACATGATCATTTACCTTGGGCCTGCGATCGTCTAACAAAGCTATGCGATCGTTTAGTAAACACTACACGATCATTTAGCTCACTCAGCTGTTGTTTAGTAAATTTGTATTTACTTGATGACTACTGCGAGTTTCTATACGTCGAGAGAAAACTCAAAATTCTTTTCAATCTTTTGCAAAACCCCTTTTTCAAAATAGAAAACCACTTTCCTTTTAAACTCACGGTTACCATGATCCAATAACCACCCACTACTTTGGTTATTTAAAAGAAAAAGTATTAATTATCCAATTATTAATATTATTATACATATAAATGATAACCAACTTATCATACTATATTTATAACCTATAGTTTTAATATTTCATCTCATGAAACATATAAACCATAGTTCTTTTTTTATTCCATGGTACTTAATGTAAATCTCATTTATATCAATCCTCCACTAGATGTATCTTATACATCATACCGATTATATCATATATAATCAAAATACCTCTTATCAATTTGAACATTTCAAATCAACACCAAGAACTGATCCTTCAACATGAATCCAAGCTACCAAGGGGACCTCATGGACCTATAGATCCGAAGTTCCAATGGTACGTGAATAACTAACTAAACAATGTGTATCTTTACAAAACAACGAAACTCCGGGAGAATTAGAACACAAATCCCAACAATCTCCCACTTGTACTAATGACTCGGGAGACTAATATACAATACAATATAAAATTGTACAATATACAATAAACTAGGGCATACCCCAGTATCATCTCCCATTTTCCCTAGACAAGATGCCATATGTCCCGTAGACCCAAACTCTCCAGGTGACCCTCAAACACGTTAACCATGAGGGCCTTTGTGAAGGTATCAATAACGTTGTATCCCGTAAGGATCAGATCCTTAACTCTATACACAAACATGTAGGCCCTCTTTCTCCGAAGATACTTGAGGATCGTTCTGACCGCCGTCCAGTGATCAAATCCTGGATTGGACTGATACCGACTGACAATCCCTACTGCATAACAAATGTCAGGTCGAGTACACAACATTTCATAATTAAACTTCCTACAGCAGAAGTATAGGGAATCCGTCTCATCTTCTCAACTTATTGAGGTGTCTTAGGACATTGATCCTTAGACAAAATGATTCCATGCCTGAAAGGTAACAAACCCTTCTTGGAATCCTGCATCCTATACCTAATCAACGGTTGATCAATGTACGATACCTGAGACAAGGCTAACCATTTGTTCTTGCGATCTCGAATGATCTGGATCCCGAAAACATACTGTGCCTCTCCCAAATCTTTCATTTGGAACTGGGCAGCTAGTCAACTCTTAATGTCAGTTAGATATCCTACATCATTCTCAATGAGTATGATATCATCCACATACAGTACCAGGAAAGCTACTGAGCTGTTGATGATCTTCTTGTAAACATAAGGCTCATCAACATTCTGGTCAAAGCCAAACGACTTGATAGCAGTGTCAAATTTGATGTTCCAAGATCGAGATGCTCGTTTCAGCCCATAAATGGACCTATTAAGCTTGCAAACTCTTTGCTCTTGATCTGGAACTACAAACCTCTCTAGTTGAGTCATATAGATGGTCTCCTCAAGATTACCATTCAGAAAGGCAGTCTTGACGTCCATTTGCCATATTTCATAATCATAAAATGTGGCTATGGACAAGAGAATCCTGGTAGACTTTAGCATGACAACAGATGAAAGTTTTCTCTTAGTCAACTCTCTCAACCTGGGTATAACCCTTTGCCACGAGTCTAGCCTTAAAGGTTTGCACCTTTCCATATACACCTCTCTTTTGCTTATAGATCCACTTGCACCCAATAGGTTTGACCCCATCAGGTGGATCAATAAGCTCCCAGACGTTATTGAAGTACATAGACACCATTTCCTGGTTCATGGCCTTAATCCATTCATCTTTGTCAACATCCTCCATTACTTTCTTAAAAGACAAGGGATCCTCGACCCCATCATTCGTAATGATGTTTTGGGCTTCAGTCAAACCCATGTAGCGATCTGGTGGGTTCATAACCCTACCACTACGTCAAGGCAGTCTCAACTCTTGAGCTGGTTGGCTAGACGTCCCAACCTCAATAACTCTTGTTGATCTGTCGGCCTGTTCAACATCTCTTGTTGAACCCTCAGCAGTCTCAATCTCACTAGAGATCTCACGTAAAACAAGCTTACTTCGTAGCTTATGATCCCTCATGTGATCTTCTTTCAAGAAGATAGCATTAATGGAAATAAACACTTTGTTCTCACTTGGATCATAGAAGTATCCCCCTCTCGTTTCCTTGGAGTAGCCCACAAAGAGGCAAACCTTCAAATGCGGTTCCAACTTCTTTGGGTTAGTCACTAGCACATGTGCCGGACAACCCCAAATCTTGAAGTGGCGTAAACTACCTTTACGGCCTCTCCATAACTCAATAGGTGTTTCAGAAACACTTTTTGAGGGAACGTTGTTCAGGATATAACATGCAGTCTGCACTGCATAACCCCAAAACGAGTCTGGAAGATGAGCATAACTCATCATAGACCAAACCATGTCCAACAAGGTCCTGTTTCTCCTTTCTGATACACCATTCTGCCGAGTTGTACCAGGGGCCGAGAGTTGGGACGCAATCCCATGTTCTATCATATAGTTCTAGAATTGGAGGTCTATATACTCTCCACCATGATCAGATCGTAGTGTTTTTATCTTCTTACCTAACAAGTTTTCAATTTCAGCCTTATACTCCTTGAACTTGTCAAGGGCTTCAGACTTATGTTGCATTAGGAAGAGATACCCAAACCTTGAATAATCATCTATGAAAGAGATGAAATATTCATACCCACCTCGAGCTCTAACATTCATCGGACCACAGAGGTCTGAATGTATAAGCTCCAAGGCTTCCTTGG
>NC_052350.1:37941097-37943093 GCF_009727055.1 Benincasa hispida
TTCAATGAGACAAGAAACCGAGATTAAGTTCCTCTTAATATGAGGAACTACAAAAACATTATCTAGTAACAGATAACATTTCTTGTCAACAAATAACTTTAGCCTGCCTACAGCAACAGTTGAAACAACCTCACCATTACCGACTCGAAGAGTCATCTCTCCCTGTGGCAACGTTTGCCAGGAACTAAATCCTTGGTAAGAGGAACTGACATGATTCATAGCACCTGAATCGAGGATCCAGGTAGAATTATCATTCTCTACCAGACATGTCTCTAAGACCAATAAATCATATTTACTGTCTTGTCTCCTCTTTTGGAGAGTAGTGAGATGGAGGTCGTTTGCAAAGAAATTCGTTTCACACGATTCTTTCCACTGTAATAAATCAGTCATTTTTAAAAGCTTTAAACGAAAATACTAACAAGTTGCTGAAAAGAAAAACACATTCACCTACGTTAGGTTTTAAGCAAATACCCGTTGTAAAACAAAACAACATCCAATAAGGTTTTAGCAAAACTAACATGAACCCCGTGTGACATCTAGTTTTGCAATGACGCTTCAAAGGTTTAGGACAAAAGTCGCCAAAGGGAGGTCGGTTATCCCTCCTCTGAATTGAGAAGATCTCAACCAGTCATTAATACCAGAACAACTCTTGTTCCTATAACGACTAGGCATCATTGATTTGGCCAAGAGATCATTAACTTACTTAACAATCTCCCGTAAGTGTGACCTGCCATTTTAAGCCCCAGAGGTCCGTCTTAAAAGGCCAATCCTAAGGGAAAAAATCCAATTGGGCCAAAACCTAAAGTGACCCTACCCATTTCTGGAGTTCACCTTGATAGACCAACTGCACAAAACCCTTCCTAAGGGGGCCGCTACCAGGGCAACACGAGGGCATATAGAATGATCTCACGGCTTGAACCAATGATAGAGACCATAGGACGTGTTGACACACACCCTTTACCCACTTACTATAAATACTCTCTCCGTCCACCTTGATATTGACTCATGCAAACACCATCCTAAGGGAGATGCATCCTAGGGCATCTTGAGGCCAAGCATGAATCTCACGGTGTGAACATACAGGGAGAAACGTGAGTGGAATCATAGACATATCTGATACGCCTCCTCCTCCCACTGAGTATTTTAAAACCTAGGGTTTAGTTTACTTAGAAAAAACACGACTAAGGATTTTAACTAAGTGGCTTTTAGGTTTTTCCAAGAGTAACTTTTACCTTGGATAGTTGAACAACTTTTGATCATCATCCATTAAACTCGAGTCTTTGACCAAAACGTCGCATGCTTGTTGAAAATCTATCTAATTCACCTTTCCAGGTAGGTTCCTAGGTAGGAGTGTTACGTTTTCGTCAACTTAAGAACACCAGCCTAGCCAGAACCCGCCTTAGACAAAAGGTCCCTTATAGATAGGTTTACAACAAATTTAATCTTTTATTCCAACCAATTTGAAAAGATTAATCTAGGTTACTCTTTAGAACCACTTGAACTTAGGTCTATCTCAATCCAATTTTAAAACCATTTTTTTTAAAAAAAAACTTGAGTTCACCCTAAGTTCGCATGCAACTCTGGATTTTAGGTCTAATTTCCTTTATAACACTTATAAACGGAAACAACCATAATGCTAATCTAACACATGCAAGGCATTCATAATGATTATAAACAGCGTAAGTGTCATGCTCAATGCATTGTCCATTCATAGCTACTTCTTTTATATAACACTTATACAAAACAATAATGAAACAAGCAAAACATGCTTCCATTCACCCTTAAACTATAACGTTTATAAGAAAAGGATGATGCATGATAATGCTCATTGCATGCAAAATATAACTCTTATATTTCATGATGCATGCGCATGCTTCCAAGTAATTTCTTCATGCTCGATTATAACATTTATAATACATGATGCATGAATAATTGCACAACCTAAGGTAGGTTTTTAACTACATGACAAACACTTTGACACACAAGAACCATATAT
>NC_052350.1:37945769-38022183 GCF_009727055.1 Benincasa hispida
TAATGAACATAAGTCGTAGTCCTACTATGACTGAGTCTTCTCTTCCAAAGAGAAGCTGTGGCCACTATGTTCAAGCCCCGGAATCAGCCCTTAAGGGAGCAATCTCTCTACTTATTCCTACTTCAGGAAAGGAGTGAATTCCATCTTGTAGATTGAGTTCCCAGCTCCCAGATTAGACAAGTCCCCAGAAAGGTAGGCATGTTGAGTTGGCAATCTGGCCACTCTCACCCATATTAATCAAAGGACCACCCTCAAAGGCAGGAGTTCACAAAATACTTAGGATTGAGGTCGTGTCAACTATGGTCGTTTAGGTGAGATGTAAGTCTCTAGTATCAACGACGTTATATACATAGTCTAGTTATTTCATGGTCCAGGTCTTATATAAAATCTTTATATAGGACACCTCTACTCAACGTCTCCACACGAATGGTTAGGATCTACCATCTGTAGTAGTTTACAACATTTGCAAACCTCTACAAAGCGGGTTGTATCCATAATGTCACCAAGATCAGGTATCCCACCTTAATCCTTATATTACAGACCGATTTAGTTTATCACTTAAGGCATGATCCACTTGTATATCACATATACATGCTTAAGTTCACATAAGATAACCAATGAGCTTTGTTTATTTGGATATGAGTAAATGCTAGAATGAAATAACATTTATTTATTCATTGAACAATGCATATCTTTACAAAACAACGAGACTCTGGGAGAATTAGGACACCAATCCCAACACTCTCTGCATTTTAAAAGATATGAAAAATTCTCCTACTTTTTTTCTTTGAGCTCTTCCACTCTCTCAATACTCTTATACAACACAGAAATGTTGGGATTGATGTCCTAATTCTCCTGAAGTCTCGTAGTTTGTAAACTTTGTACACATTGTTATTAATAAAATAAGAGTTATTTTATTTGCATTTACTCATATCGAATAAATAAAGATCCGTGGTTATTTTATGTAAACTCAAGCATGTATATGAGATATACAAGTGGATCATGCCTTAAGTAATAACCTAAAAGGTCTGTATTATACGGATTAAGGAGGGATACCTTATCCCGGTGACACTATAGATACGACCTACTTTGTAGAGGTTTATAAGTGTTGTGAACTACTACAGATGGTCTGATCCTAACCATTCATGTGAAGACATTCGAGCGGGGGTGTCCTACAAAAAGAGTTCGTATAAGATCAGACCATGAGATGATTAGTCTCTTTATATAACGCCGTTGATAATTGAGATTTACATCTCACTAAAAGCACCATAGGTGACATGACCTTAATCCTGAGTGTATTGGGAACTCCTGCCTATGAGGGCGGTCCTTTGATTAGTATGGGTGAGAGTGGTCAAATTGCCAACTCAACAAGCCTAACTTTTTGGGAATTTGTCTGATTGGGGAGCTGAGAACTCAGTTACATAAGACAAAATTCACTCCTTCCCTGAAGCAGGGGTAAGTAGATAGATTGCTCCCTTAAGGGTTGATTTCGGGTCATAAACATAGTGGCCACACCCTCTCTTTAGAAGAGAGGACCCAGTCATAGTAGAACTATGATTTATTGTTTATTAGAGGAATCAATGGTACTTAAGAAGTTAGATGTAACTACAGGGGCAAAACGGTAAATTGGCCTAGTTGTACTTATGAGCTATCTGTGAAGGGCTATCGCACTGTTGATTGGTTGATATGGACACAAAAATATATCTGTAGTGAGAAGTGTGCAGCTTCGGTCTTTAGTGGAGTGCCCGATAGTTAACGGATGGTGGATCCCGTGACTAAAGAGTTTAGTCAGTTATTCACGTATCGTTGGAGCTTCAAGCTACAAGTCCATAAGGTCCCCTTGGTAGCTTAATAGGTTCAAGTTGAGAATCAGTTCTTGAGGTTAGTTTGAAGTGTTCAAATTAACAAGAGGAAATTCAATTATATATGATATAATTGGTGTGATGTATATGATACATCAAGTGGAGAAATTAATGTAAATATGATTTACATTAAGTACCATAAAATAGAAAAAAGAACTATGGTTTGTATGTTTCATGAGATGAAATATTAAAACTATAGGTTATAAATATAATATGGTAAGTTGGTTATCATATTTATTTATAATATATTAATTATATGATAATTAATTTCTTTTTCTCTAATAACCAATTGAGTGGGAGGTTATTAGTGGTTTTATGGTAACCATGAGATAAAAGAAAAATTGTTTTCCTAATTTTAGATGTTGCCTCATTAGGGAAAGTAACTCAATGACAAGCTATCAAGTGAAAGAGTTTCATTAAGCGATAACTGATCAGAGACTAAACGATCGTGTAGAGTTGACTATACGATAGTCACTTAGCTGATCGTAGCTAACGATCGAGTAGCTAAGTCTATACGATAGGCTGTCGTTTACTAAACGAACGAGCACATCGTCTATGCGATAGATAGTGTATTATCTCCCACTTGCTCAATCGTCTACTTGATCGTAGACCTTCAGTCTCTTTCTCAAGCAAAGATCAGACAGAGCCCACAACTCCTAGATTCTCACACCGAGAATACCATGGTAACCATTATGGTGGTGTCCTCATTTTGTTCGTGAATCGAGTTAGACTCAATTGGTTTCGTGGAGGTTGTGTTTGTGTTGTGTACCGATCGTTACATTCGAGTGTGCTATTCTTGGACGAGTGGAGATTGATCGAGGGAGTCTTGAAGAATGGTTCTTCAAAGGTATGCATCCTCTATCCCTTGTATCATCGTTTAGCATGCTGTAATTTCGTTTTATGCATGACCTGTTAGTTTCCATTTAGACTGTAATTGATTGTGTTCATTCGAATGGAATTTGGAACGATCTCTTCCGCTGCTCATGGAAATCCTCGTGTTTTATTTTCTTCAAGAAACTGTTTCTCTGCATAAATGTTTTTCTTCCCTTAATATTTGAAAAGGTGGTTCCCATAAACCAAGTCCTTGCCGGAGAATAGCAGGGAAGACTTAACGGTGATGTCTTTGTTGACAGAAAGGGTAGATCCATTCATGGGAGAGACAACTGAAGGATTTATTTAAAAATCAATATTCAAGGATAATTTTTCTACATCTCTGTATTATTTATAGAGTAGGAAAAACTTGCTTAAGTTTTATATTTAAAACTTCGCTGTATTTTCAAATTCTTAATCAAAATTAATGTCATGGCAATCAATCGATTCCGCTGGGGATTTGATCCCTTCAATTGGTATCAGAACCAAGTTATGCTCTATTTGATTTGGATTGAAAAACAGAGAAGAAGGTGGGTTGTTTAATGCAATGTATGTGGGCTTGCAAAATAGGGTTTTTTGAATTTTGGCATATACATTATAGTTTTTTCATTGATGTGATCGATGTAGAGGCCTGATAGGTCTTGTAAAGAGCTATCTTATTAGTACTAATTCCCTAAATTATACTTCAATTCTTTGCTTAAAATGTCTATTTTGATAGGTAAATTCCAGTCCTGACACAAATGAAGTTATTTCAAAGAATTTGGAGCTAAATCGAGTCAAACGATACCAAAGAATCACTTAAGAAGAAGAGCCAAGACAAATTACCACTTTACCCCTTAAAAGGAACAAATCAACACACTTCAGCAATGCTCGCAGCGTCGTAATGCTCAAGGACAGAATGCACGCATTTGTTGCAAAACAGGGCAACATCGTGACACTTTATGCAGCGTTACAACGCTCCGAAAATTGATGGAAAAACAAAAACGTATGCGCGCGCTTGCACAACGCAGCGTTGGACTTCTTTAGGGTAGCGTTGCAATGCTGCGACTTTCTTCTGAAAAAAAAGGCTTCGATTCAGACTTCAAGGGGAAGAGAAAAATCATTTTTTTTTTTTGTTGATAGAGAAAGCTTAGATCAAAATTAGAGAGAAAATTGCACAATTTTGTGTTTGTATTGAGGGATTTCTTGCAATTTTGACAATTCCCTAGTGAATTGCTTCATGGATTTCATCATATTTTCAAGAATTTCTTCAAGACTACTCAAACTCTATGGCTAGGTAATTCTATTTCTTGGGAAATCTTAGTTCTAGGTCTAATTTCTTGAGTTTGTTTGTATATTTTCTTGAATTGTCAACATTCTTGAATGTTCTTGGGCTGAATTTGAATAAAAATTAATGGAGGATAATTGACGCTTTGATTCCATTGAATTCTTGTATGTAATTCTTGCTTGGCACTATTGCATAATGGCGAGATAGGTTACAAAATTAAGTTTTCTTGTGTTAATTAGGACTTTTTCCGAATTTAACTATTGAGTTTCTTAATTAGAACATTCATTCAACCATTCTTGAAATTTACTCTAACATGTTTCTTGACTGTCATAATCATGAAAACTCTTGTCTTTAAAGCAATCTAAGAAAAGAACATGATAAATGCTATATGAAAGTATTATTGACTTAGATTAGGGCTAATTGATGTGATTTATTTTGATTGGCTATATGGATTAAGGGATGTTGAGCTTTCAAGTAATTGTTCAAGAACAATGATAGGATTAAACTTAGTAGCAAGATTTCCCATGAATTTTTTTCTATCAATTTTCTTCTAACAAAAATAGTAAGTTTGTGTTACAATTTACTTTTATCTTCATTTTAATTAGTTTTTAGTTTCTTTACAAACAACANATTATTATCTCTTTGAATTCAAAGGTTATTTTTGGCCAATTAATAAAAGTTCCCTTGGGATCGACTTCCTACTTCCACTTTAATTACATGTTAGCTTTAGTAGTTGTTGAGCATTATAAATTTCATTTGCTTGGGTAAGATAGAATTAATGACACTTATTTTGCACCGATCAAATTGGCGTCATTGCCGGGGAACCGTGCAATCGGCCTTTAAGAATATTTGAATTCCTTTTTTAAGAAAAGAAATTAAAAAAATAGTTAGTTTTATTAAACTATCCTTTTGTGCATGACCCACTCCTCCTGAAGTGTACTTTGTGATTTTGTTGTAGATATCGATCGTGAGGAGAAGAGACTATGAAAGGAAAGAACAAGAAGAGAAGAAGGAGAATTTGAAGAATCGAGTCAAGAAGAGGAACCAATACAAACAAACACTATGGGTGAAGCAAGGGAGCAAACGTTAAGAGAGATTGTCAAATCGGATTACACTCAACAACAGTTATGTATAGTATATCTGAAGACTACGGTACCTTTTGAATTGAAACCCGGTTTAGTTCATGTTTTACCCACTTTCCGAGGTAATCTAGGTGAAGACCCACATAAATACATAAAAGAATTGCATTTGGTATGTGATGGTATGCACCCACACGAGGTAACGCAAGAACAACTTAATCTTAGGGCCTTTCCCTTCTCCTTGAAGGATGTGGCCAAAGATTGGTTGTACTATTTGCCGGTAGGATCAATTATCACGTGGAGTGGTCTTAAAAAAAAATTTTAGATTTTTTTTTCATTGCATCTAAGGCTAATAATATTAGAAAAGAAATATATGGTATAAAACAATTGGTAGGAGAGTCCCTATATGAGTATTGAGAAAGGTATAAGCAAATTTGTGCCTCCTTTCCCTATCATCAAATTTCTAACCAATACCTTCTCCAGTATTTCTATTCAGGATTGCTTCCATCTGAGAAGAGCAATATCGATGCGGCCACCGGTGGAGATATAGTTAGCAAAATGCCCAATGAAGCTAGTGAGCTAATATCAACCATGGCAGAGAATTCGCAGAATTTTTTATCAAGCAATCTTGTGTTGGGTTTTATGTCCTAAAAACTCGCAGTTTGTAAAATGATAAACATTTTCTATTATCAAGTAGCTTGAATGTTGTCTTGTCTTTCATCTAGCTCAATCATTCAAGTAGTAAATATTTGAATCATGTGAGCTAGAATTTAGAGTCATTGCTCGAATCTTAGTAAACATGTTAGGCTAGTTCAAACATAAATTGGTTAATTAAGTTAGGATTATCCCATTAATTAATCACATAACTGAATCCAAGAGCTTAATGAGAATGTTATTAATTCTGTATGGTCGATGGTATGTCTCGAGTTTATCATCGCCCGTAAACCCTTGCTACACAAATAATATTTATAAATCACTGAATGAACTACTTATACTACCTGGTAGTACAAGCGGCAAGTCTGGGATCGAACCTCAAGGAAGCGCGGAAGATTAGTTCATCGAAGCTCGTTTTTAATTAAAGTGATAAATATGGGGTAGAGGGTTTGGTATGGATTGATAATTGAAAGTGCATAAAATAAAGTGCAAGAAAAGTAAAGATAGAAACACAATTAATCGAGATATCTTAGCTTAGAGGAATGGATTCACCCAATGTAATTTAGATTATTGAACCAATTTATGTCTTAAACGTCTTGTTTAAGATATAACAAGTTATTATTATGATGAATAATATAATAGTAATTGTAATTATAGTTAGAAACTCAAAATTAGAAATTATATAGTGACACATTTTTTTTATTATTTTGATTCTAGAATTTCTAATTCTAGAATATATAAATTCTATTATTTTATTCTAGATTCTATTCTAATCATTAGAATAGATTCAAATAATCTATCATGATTCTAAGTTGTTTCCTTGAATTCAAAAATACAATTAAAAGAACGAAGAGTAATTACTGGATTACAAAGTATCCATTGCCTCAAATTCAACTTTGATCTCCTTCCATACTTCACAAGCAGCAGCTAGTTCAGGACTCCATTTACTAGCTTCACGGATAATTTCATTACCCTCATGAGCAAGATCACGTCCCTCATTACGAGCTTGTCACATGCTTTAGAGCTACTCGGTTAGCTACGGCACCAGGTACATTACCCAAGGGTGCCCCAAAGTTCCTCCGCCGAATTGTAGGACAGAATCATCTCCAAAAATCTCGGTTAGAGCAGGCATATGCCAAACGTGAATATCACCGGAAGCCACTGGTAGAACACCTGGTAAAGAGACCCAATCTTGAGTGAAATAAATACCGCGGCTTCGGTCTTTTTCAAAAAATCATCACGTAGTAAATCAACAAAGCCTGAAGTGATTTCTCTTTCCCCTTCAAGTTTACCTACTACGATACCAGCGTGAATATGGTCTCCACCAGACAAACGTAATGCTTTAGCTAGTACACAGAAGTGCATACCATGATTCTTCTATCTATCAATAATGGCATGCATTGCACGGTGAATGTGAAAAAGTAGACCATTATCTCGGCAATAATGAGCCAAGCTAGTACGCATTTCGGGGAGAACCAGCTAGCTTCTGCTCTTCGAGATCTTTCATTGGCTCTTTTCATTCAATAAAAAATTGCGATTGACTTTGACTCCCTCCCTTTAATCGTACTTTAATCTAAGCTATTACTTCAAAGTAAGGCACGAGACGAAAGGAAGGTAAACTCAACAAAAAAAAACTCATTCTTATCCCCGTAACTCAAGTTGGATAACTCTTACTCAAAGGAAAACAACCCTCAAGCTTAAGCATTTCATTTATTAATCGGTCTCTAACCTCTTTATTTTTGCCTGTCTCCTTTACCTTTAGAATCTATTTCGATTCTTCATTCTGATCTAGTTTAGTTATTGAGACAATTGAAAAATATTTTTACTTGTTCCGGGATCCTTTATCCTTGCCTTGAATCATTGGGTTTAGACATTACTTGGTGATCTTTAATCGTTTCAAAATGGCAGCAACATACCATTTTTTTGTGATTTCTTTTTATCAAAGAATCATATAAATAATGGATTCTCGTGTGATACACTTTTGATCAAATTTGATGTTTGAATTTGAAACTTGTTCAAATTGGATCCTTTCGATTTCTATACCGAACCTATACTTACGAAGTAGTTTTAACTTATTGATTGACACCAACCCCAGATCTCTACCCTTGATAAATGAATCAATACTTTCTACTCAAGCTCCATCATGTACTATTTACATCAAAACCCTCAAAAAAGAAGAGCTCTAGTGAAACAGAACAAACGATGTCGAGTCAAGAGCATCTTCATTTCTATATAATATAAAATGGTGGGTGTAAGAATCCACAGTGGATCATGTCCTTCAAGTAGCACGTTGCTTTCTACCACATCATTTTAAACGAAGTTTTACCATAACCTCTAATTTCTTGGAATTCAGCAACCGCTGTCAAAAAATAATCGCAGAAATCCAAACATTTATCTATCCATCCATGAGGTAGATCAGGCGCGACTCCCCCGATACGAAAAAAATTATGCATCATTCTCATACCGGTGGCTGCTTCGAATAGATCATATACTAATTCTCTTTCTCTGAAAATATAGAAGAAGGGAGTCTGTGCCCCAATATCCGCCATAAAAGGGCCAAGCCATAACAGATGAGAAGCTATACGACTCAACTCCAACATAATTACTCTGATATAACTGGCTCTTTTAGGTACTTGAATATTTCCCAACTCTTCTGGCCCATTTACGGTTATTGCTTCTGTAAACATAGTAGCTAAATAATCCCAACCTGTTACATAAGGTAGATATTGTATAATTGTTCGGGTTTCTGCAATTTTTTCCATCCCTCTGTGTAAATAACCCAATATTGGTTCACAGTCAATAACATCTTCACCATCCAAAGTAAGGATGAGTCGAAGAACACCGTGCATTGATGGGTGGTGAGGTCCCATATTGACTATCATGATGTCTTTTCTTGTAGCTGGTCCATTCATAAGTTTTTCCTCGATTCATCTTTCCATGAAGGCGACACTTAACACTTCTTCCGATTTTTCCATGTCATCTATGTTATTCGGTCCATCGGAGCTTGGAACATAGAGGAGAAATCATCTGTATCTATTATAGGGACACTCTTCCCTTCTTTGGAGTTATCTTTTGTCTTTGATGTTCAAATGCTTTCCCTTGGCTTCGGTGCCAGCTAGGACTGGTAGCATGGTCTTCTCTTAGGCTTTCTCTTGGTGGAGGAATGGGAGCTGCACGTTAGCACTTGACTTTCTGACTTTTCCGGCATAAGAGGTCTTGTCTCTTTACTGTTTTAGCCGAATAAGCAGTCTTGGTGCTTTGGGCGTGGCACTAGTCTGACTATGCTTTCCTAGCCTTTGACTATTCTTGATCTGATCTTGCTAGGAAGAAGGGCATCCAACAGCCTACAGACAGAGTGATGGTGATGCTTCTATCATATATTATGATAGTCTATTTTTTCATTTTTGAGGAATCCGTATAAATAGACTGTTTGGCTTAGTGTTCGTATCAAACTCTAAAAAGAGGTTGTTTTCTTGCAATTGAATCAAAAGGAACTGTTCTTACCTCAAAGGGAGTGCAGCCAGCCTATCCATCAGAACATAATATAGGAAAGTCTTCCCTCTCTGTCGAGCTGCTTTGCTCCTTCTCCTATACCTGGCTGCTTCTTGCTCACCAAAGCTACAGATCAATAAGAAGACTAGCTTAGCTTTCCCTTTGTTCGCTCCTTAAGCAAGATCCCCCATAAAGAAAAGTGTCCGAGTGTTGCCTAGTGATATCTAGGATTGCAGCAAAAACCTTGCTTGTTGCAAGGAATCGGTCGGGAGTTGCTGATCCTGCGGCTAAGAAAGGGATGTGCTTGCGTCCTCATCAACAGGAACGTAAGAAGACTCAGAGTTGTTATTCCGCGAAGTCTTCCACATTGATTGGTTGGGTTGGCAATTGGAATCCCAACCAATGGTTATAATTATCTAATTAATCAAAATGCACAGAAAAGGAATCCGCTCCATATAAATTAACAAATTGCATTAAATTCTAGGGATGACGCGAAGATGACCATTTAACTTCCAATGTCTAATTAAATATTCAATGTGGTTTCTCTTTAGCTCGATAGGACAAACTACTATTTATTATAGACAACAAATTGCAAGCCTAACTAACCTATTACTTCCTTTGAGATTAACCTATATTTAAATATCACATATTACAAGTTATCTTCAAGCATTCAAATTACACATCAAAATCATCGGTCATCAATCAACAATAAAATCATGCAATTCATAAATGTAAATATGGATTGAAACCCATAAACAAGTTCGTATACATCATAAAATCAGAATCTCCCAGAATAAGATCAAATTCCTCCAAATCCCTAAGCTGAGAAATCAAAACGTTACCTTCCTATGAGGATGAGAAGCTACAATCTGACATTACTCAATTAACTACTAAAGAAACACCCAAAGAACAAGTGGAAAAGAGAAAAGAGGGAAAAAATTGGCTGGAGGCTAAATGTGGGTGATATTTTTTGCCCTAAATCGGAGATAAATATTTATACTGTAGTGTCGCAGCGTCGCGATGCTGCCTTACCTCGCGCACACGTGTTCATCACCAATTCGAAGTGTCGCAATGCTACATGTAGTGTCGCGATGCTACCCTATTTCTTCAACATCAATCAGTTATTACCTTGTAGTGTGCGCAACGCTCTGTTGGGGGCATTTTTGTCCTTTCACGTCCTTTTGAAGTTCGGTTGCTCAAATTAGCTTCTAATTACTCCAAATTAACCCCGAATAGCTCATAACGACTGATTTCACCTCCAAGATGCCCAATACTTGTAAAATCACTAAATAAATAAATTAAACATAGTAATGACCTAGAATTAAGAAGAGGAAAATAGCACATTTTTGGTGCTATCAGTCACTTCGAATCCAGTAGGATTAAAAGCATTTAGTTCAGTTAGAGCTTAGCCATGAATTATTACTTAGGACGCTTGCTTAGTTTGATGGAATGATTTGGTTGCCTGTTGTGTCGATGAGTTAGGTTAGGTTAAGTAGGTCGTTCTGCAAAAATAAATCAAATGTATGTTTAATTAACGAAATCGATGATCGAAATTGCATAGGAATGCCTCTTGCTCTCGAAATTATATTATCGAAATTGAATAGAATCTCTCTTTCTCTCGAAATTATATAAATCCAATTCTTGGTTATATTTACCTGCTGCTTTTATTTTTCTTGCACTATCACACTATTCACACCAACCTCCCCCATTTACCGCTCTAATTAGTTAACTAAATTTATGAAAAACTCATACTAGCACTTTCCTGTTGATCGATTGGGACTTGCCACGATTGCTATGCCATCATAGTAGTAGTTGTAGCATTCAGTATTATAAATTCCATTTAATTTTTGTCTTTTGCGGGCGATGGTAAAAGGCATAGATCAAATTGGCGAACACCGCCAACCTAAACTTTGCTCATCCTCGAGCAATGTAAAAAAAAAGGGAAAAAAAGATATGAATCTTATGCTGCAAATGAGTGACTCTAATCTCAAGGCTAGAAAAACAACAAAATTCACAAGGATAGAATCATTCAAATGCATGCAATCAATGGTAAACTTAAAAACTAATTCTCTATCCCTTATATGTGTGTGCTTGGCCAATCCTATCCAGGTCTTTACAAGCTTAGGAAGGTTTTATTCAACCCTGAACTCATTTGAATACTAATCATTAAGCAACCTGAAGTAATCAATAAAGTAATAATTCGACTTAGATGCCTGAAAACACACACGAGATCCTTAAATTTGATTCCTTTTACCTAGGGGCACTAGCTTCTACACACTCACTGTAGGGAACTGTACCCACTCTTAGTGAATGTCCTAACTGATCATAGTAAGGGCAACACTTTTCACCCGTAGTCATTCACATACATTACAAGTGTATATTTTTCATCAGTTTTTTTATTTTTTTCCATTTGGGCTCAAATATTTTTTTAGCAGGCATATATCACTTATTTTCTTCCTCAGGTTTACATTACGACCTATCTCATGCATGAGGCTCTCTAGTTAGTGGGCAATTTCGGAGAGACAACAAAAATATAGGCTATATAACTCAATTATAAGCTTAAAAGAACTTAAGATAGAGGGTCAAAGGACTTAAACATGCATGAGAGGAAAGAATCTATTTTTAAACGGGCTCAAAATCATGAATATGCTACAAACTTCCTAACTATCAAATATTATCACTAGAGATGTCCATTTAACCCACACGGTCGGGGCTCCATAAGGACCCCCCTCGAATGGGGCAGTGAATTGTCGAATACAACAGGGAGTGGGAAATTTTCCCCCATTTACCTTTGGGGTTGGGGACGGGGATTATATTCCTCGTCCCTAGCTCTGGCCCCATCCCTCGCCCTCGCCCTGTCCTGAGTATATGTATATTATAAAACTAACAAAACCCTCCTACACAACAGCTTCACTGACTCGGCCTCTCTCTGTTCCGTCTTCTCTCCTCTCTGTTTCTCTTCTAACTTTCAAAGACTATTCGTTTGCTACTTGCCAACATCTTCCAAGTCCAGTGTTCGTTCAGTTCCCAGCTGCCAGCGTCTTCCAAGTGTTTTTTGGTCTTCCAGTCAACTTCTTCGTTCGTCTTCATCTCCTCTCATTTTCGCCATCGTTTTCCTCCCATGCAAGGTATGTTCGAATCTCCTCTTTTTGATCTGATATGTACAGGAATAAATTGTCATTATTATTATTCAAAACATCATTTTCTTTAAGTCATTATCGAATTCAAGTAATCCAGTGGTCGTGGACCTATTATGATCATCATTGTGATTTATGTACTTATTTTTTTATGTTTGAAATTTTTTATCAAGGATTTAGGATTGCAATTACAAGTTATATTCATGTATTCCCCCTTTTGAATTGCTAACAATCTTCTCTTGCATGTTGTAAATTAAGGGGAAACTCTCTCGAGTTGTGAATTTGCTTGGAAATCAATATCATCTATCAAGATATGGATAAAAGGTTATGGGGGGAAATCTTATCCTGCTCATATTCCTAGCTTGCGCGGCTGAAGAACAGAGTTACAAAATCCATACCATTTAATTGATATGAGATCATAAGACCTCTAATTTCCGAAGTGCTATAAGTAGAAAAATGACTATTCTATTTGCAGTTTTTGGTTCCTTTTGAACTCCATAGGACTAGTAGGAACGATTTTGTTTGAACTCCATTGTCCCAATCTTCCCATATGCAATTTATTTTCAATTTTTTCCATCAACCCCCCATTTTCGATCATCCTCTATGAATCCCCTATTTCCCTTCTATTTCCCCTATTTCCATGAATCTCCTAAGTTTCGTTTCACCCAATCATGCCATTTTCGTTTGATGAAGGATTTATTTTGTTGTTGGATCCTTGTGATTCAAATTGGGAAACAATGTGATTGTTCATTTGTATCTTAGATTTGAGATTCAACATGAGAAGAAAATTTGAATTGATTTTCATAGGTCTTGTAGTACTCAATTCGAATTGATTTTCATAGGTCTTATAATTCTTATGAAAATGCATTAATTGGTCATTATATAATTCTTTATTTGGTATTCATGCTTACATTGGAATAGGTAGACTAGAATGTTATGTAATTGTTACTATTCGACTATTTGTAAGTGAAAATGACTTTATCGATATAACAATGAGTCAAAACAAGGTGCAACTCCAACATCTATGAACCGAGTGAATCAAATGCAATAAATAGTGTTTCAAGTAGTATGATCAATTTACACTTATTACATTGGATAGTGATGATAATGAGGATTTACTAAAACATAATAGATTGACATCAGTGGTATGGAATCATTATAAAAGACAAAAAATAAATGATATCACAAACGTAATATGTAACTATTGTGGAAAAAAGTTAGGAGAAGAATCTGAAAAATGGGACAAAGCATTTACATAATCATTTCAAAATTTGTCCCTTACGGAGACAAAGAGACATTAAGCAATCATCTTTGAGATCCACTAAAACCAATGAAGAAAGAGTAGTGTGTTCAGGATAAAATCGGTGTCACTAATGAAATTTATAATGTTTAGACAACAACTAAAGCTAACACGTAGTTATAGCGGAAGTAAGAGGTCGATCGAGAAGGAACCTCTATTAATAGGCAAGATTTGACTTTTGAATTCCAAATTGTAACAAATTGGGGGGGGGGGATTGTTGGTTTTAAAAAAACTAAGTAAAATCAAAATAAAAGCAATTATAACACAAACTTTCCCACGAACTTTTTTTTCTTTTGTTCTTTTTTTATTTTTTAATTTTTTATAGTAAAGATTTGATAGAGAGAGATTCTTGGGAAATCTTTATTAGCTNTTTATAATGTTTAGACAACAACTAAAGCTAACACGTAGTTATAGCGGAAGTAAGAGGTCGATCGAGAAGGAACCTCTATTAATAGGCAAGATTTGGACTTTTGAATTCCAAATTATAACAAACCAAGATGGGGGGTGGTTGGTTTTAAAGAAACTAAGTAAAATCAAAATAAAAGCAATTGTAACAAGAATTGTACCACGAACTTTTTTTTCTTTTGTTCTTTTTTTATTTTTTAATTTTTTATAGTAAAGATTTGATAGAGAGAGATTCTTGGGAAATCTTTATTAGCTAGATTAAACCCAATTAGCTAATTAACATGTACCATATCAATTAGCCTAATCTAAGTAAAAAACACTTCAATTTAGCAAATTCATTTTCTTTTCTTAGATTGCTTTAGAAACTAGGGTTCTCATGATTATGACATTCAAGAAACACATTAGAGTAAATTTCAAGAACGATTGTTCGAATGCTCCAAATTAAGAAATTCAAGAATTAATTTCGGAAAGAAAATCCTAATTAAAACAAGAAATCAGAATTTTTGAACCTATCTTACTATTATGCAATAGTGCCAAGCAAGATTTGCATTCAAGAAATTAATAGAATCAAGGCGTCAACTATTTTCCATTAATTTCTATTCAAATTCAACACAAGAACATTCAAGAATACAAAAAATTCAAGAAAATTACACAAAAGATTTCAAGAATTTAAAACTAGACTAAAGATTTCCCAAGAAAATTACTTACCTAGCCATAAATTGGAGAAGTCTCGAAAGAATCCATTGAAGAATTGATGAAATACATGAAGAAATTCACAAAAAGACTTGTGAATTTTACAAGAAATCTCTCAAGACAGAAGCAATTTCGTGGATTATCTCTCAAAATTCGATATGAATATTCACTCTATCAAAAAAAAAAAAAAAAAAATTCTTCTTCCCTAAATTCGGAAAATCAAAGCTTTTAATTGATGAGGGTCGCAGCGTTGCGACCTTAGGCTGATGCTGACTCCAACGTTGCATTGCGCAAGGTGCTCGTGCGTTTAAATTTTTTTTCTGTCAATGTTCGGAGCATTGCAACGCTGGGTATAACGTTGCGACGTTGCCCTGTTGATGCGTTCGTACCATACGATGAGATGAATAATGATTATGAGATTATAACGCTTTGTTTTTCCTTGTAGAACCTAAGTGTAAGTCCAACCAAGGTCTTGGTAAGTCTAGGGTCTAACTCAGGGATTGCTTACAAGTGTGCGATGAACTATTACTCATATCTTAATGCAAATGAAATGTTCATACAAATGGTCGATTTTTTATATTATTCTAAATCTAAATTTTATGCATTGAGAATTATGCTTTAAGTGAAACAGTGTGAGCGATGGTTGTTGGATACTAGCATGCGATGATAGGGTTGAGAAGAATTTTCACCAACACTTCCTAAGTAACTATATGAGTTATGCATTCAAGCAGTGCACTCAATATACGACCAACACCTTTTAGTGTATCTAGCCACACTACCCTATCTTTAGGATGCATGCAGTAAGTACAATATGCAAAAGATGTACTTATTTCTAAGGAGCATCTCCTTTTGTTTTACGAGCTCTAAGTATGAGTTCTTTCAAACCTAGATTCAATCTACTTAGAATAATCTTTCGATTTATTCAAGTGATGCGAGTAGGCATACATAAAACAAGTGATCACACAATTCTTTTGTTGCTTAGTTCATGTTGATTATATGCTTCTCAACCCATAAAGTAATTTAGCTACTTATGATAATGATGGAGGAAATGAACAAAGAATGGGATAAATATGTATTCATATTGCAGACTTTGAACTCTTCAATGTTAACAATACAACACAAATACACTGTAAGATAAAGGAAGGGATAGAGAATCAAGCTGTTTGGTGTGCAATGTCTTGCTCCCTCCGGCTCTAATGTTGGCTTCTTCACTCAAATATCGTATGTTTTGCATGGCCATTGCATGGGTATTTATAGGCGTCTAAGGATGACTTCTTTTCTCTCACTCATGATTGTGCTGATAAGGTGCATTAAATTCCATCCCTGATGCGCCGCCTACAATGCATCAGAAGTTCATTGAATCTTTAAATAGTTCTCTAATCAGGCACTAACTCCATCTGAGATTTGACTTCCACCACACATGTCATATCTTGCTTCATCTCCTAAAGTTGTCGCATTAACTGGTTATGTGATCGTGCTTTTGTTTCTGATATTTCTTGTTTGACCGCATTAGTGGGCGTTCTGCATTAAAATAGCGACATTAGCTCAAAATTTAGATAGATCAGGCGTTGGAAATGTATGATCGCATTGTGATTACTTTATAAATTCTTTACCAAAAATGTCACACTTTCAGAGCCTTTTTCTTATTCTTTTAGATGAGAGAGATTAAATAACTTGTATTTCTACAAGTTATCACACCCCCAAATTTAAAACAATGCTTGTTTTCAAGCATATTGATGACATGCATTTCTGCATGTCATCTTAGGTCTTTTACTTAGAATTATGAAGGTTGTTAGGCAGAATATGCGGTAATCATGCTAGGAATTCACGAGAAAGTAAGCCTGCGTCGTTCAGCATGATTAATCTCGGCTAACCCGTTATTATGCATTATTATGCGTCCAATGTTCTATTTTTGCAGCTAATACAGAAAGTGGACGCAAATGCGGAAACCGGACCACCGCATAGACGACCGCATGCAGAGAAACACTCCATTGCAAAGGCGAACGCGTTCGATCAATGCATGGATGTTGCGGTAATCAGCCACATGCGTCCATCGCATGGGAGTTGTGCTCTTCAAACGATTGCGGTCATCGTGTAAAGTTGTAATATTAAGTGAATGCAGGCACCAAATGATTGCGGCTACACGATAATGCATGGTAAAGGGATCAACGCAAGGTTGGTGGAATGAACGCATCAACGAATCTACCTTGGGAAAATCAAAAGATGATGTTGACATTTCACCTATCACGCCGTTAGCGGCAGAGGTTCAGAAAAGGACTAACGCGCCGAATGTCAGAATCAGAACAGTCTATTAATGTTGTTGACGATCCAAGTTCTATAAATAAAAGCCGATGAGCAGAATTCCAACTTGTCCGAGGATTACCCCTGCAACCCAGGGTTCTTCCTGTGATCTAGACAAAATGCGTGAGAAGACGCTTGAGAGTTCTTCACCTCTTTCATCCATTCCGAGTGATGACCTGAGCCTTCGACCGGAGCTAGATCTCGAGAGAGTCAGCTCTACCGCCCATCCATGGCACCATTGGCAACCTTGACGCACATCTGTTGGAAGCAAGTCTTTGCTTCCAGCCGGTCATTTCATTTTTCTTTCTTTTCTTATATTGTATTGTAAGACATTTTGTGATTAAGGAATTAATAAAATTTGTTTTCAATGCATTTCTCTGTCTCCTTCGACTCCATCTTCATCTTCTTCACTTAGCTTCTTTACTTTCATTGCAACACTTAGTGAGATTGCTTGGGTATCGCATACTTAGTCATGTGGATTAGGGATATGAAGCATGTAGCAACCCACCGAGAGGTGTGCATTACGTGAGTGTGTGAGTAACCTTATTTGCTTAGTGTGAATCTGCGGCAATGCCTGTCTATAGGCTAACGCAATGCTTGTCTATGAGTAAAGTCAGCAACAACCAACTGTCTGGAAGGGTAAGTGGTTGGTCACATTAAGTAATGTATGCATTGTTCACTAGAGATAGGAATAATCGTAGGTCAGCCAAGTTCATGTGGTTACCTTGTCCTATGAGTGCATCATTCATCATTTAGGCATACTTGAGAGAGTAGTCTAAAACCAAAATCTAAGACTCGAGAGAGCGGATTGGAACGCATAGGCAAGAACAGGGAACTTAAAGATAAGCTCCATTTGCTAACCTGCATCGTATGCACCCTAGGAATAGGTATGATATTATATGGTCGCCTTATTTGTGTGTGTGAGGTATGATATTATGTGGTCGCCTTATTTGTGTGTGTGTCACTTTTTCATCGCACAAAATAAGAATAGAGGCTTATGTGTAGGTCCTATAGACCTGTCTCTTATACACATCTAGATGTGTATAAGAGACAGATTATGTGGTCGCCTTATTTGTGTGTGTGTCACTTTTTCATCGCATAAATAAGAATAAAGGCTTATGTGTAGGTCCTATAGACTTATCGCATATATCGCATGCATTCTAGCATTAGAAGCCGTAGCATTCGCACCGAGAGGTGGTTTACTATTGTATGTGTGTTGCATGATCGCATGACTTGCGTTGACTAAGGTTGCCCTTGCAGTCACTCTTAAGCGTTGCCATGAAATCATCTCCGCATTTTATCTATTTTTCCATTCATTTGTTTCATGTCAAGAGTTGTCGTGTCTCTACCTCTCATGCATATTCTCATTGCATTGTTTGTTAGATAGGAGTAGAAGTAGGGTTAACTTAGCAACCTCCCTTCCATTCTTTTATTTAACCGTCACATGCACATTACCGCATTCATTTTGCTACAAGTTCCCATGTTCGACCTTGGATCACCTGAGAAACTTGCATTCGCGTTATACTTGGCGTGAGCGCAAGAAAACTTGTGATAGGACGCATGGTTATCGCATACATTTATTAACGCATATTCATTCCAACGGATGACCATCGACGCATGACTATCAACACATACACTTAGAACATTCGTCACATATTGCGTCTAAGGTATTTTAGTTGTTGAGTAATTTGACATCTAAATCCTGTCATCAAGTTTTTGGCGCCATTGTCGGGGACTTGGCAGCTAATTATTTGTTGAGTTTTGTGTCTTTGTAGGCAAACTTTTTATCTTGGGAGTATTGTAGCTTGTGCGACCAAGCTGCACATATACTGAGGATTTCTTAAAGTCTCGATCGCCTTGATTAGTCGCTTAGACCCCTCAAAGTGCTTTACTCAGATTACTAGACTAGAATCTTCTTGAGTTTTATTCTTTTTCCTTCTAAAATTATTTCCAAACTTGAAAAGCCGCAAACTTAATCTTCAAAAATCCCTTACTCATTTCAAAATCAATCTCATATTTCGTTTTTTAGAAATGGGGTTTTGAATAATACAAAGTAAAATTTCTCCTTGTTATTTTTGCTGTAATCTTGCGTTGATCCAAATGTCTAGATTTCGTTTTGGCTTGCCCCCACAGGTGTCATGCGGACATCCAACTACGAGTTAGACACTCTTTTCAGTCTTAACTTATGTCTTATGACTTGTTATGGTAGTGGAGCTGAAATCAATTATTTCTTAAATCGATCACGATTCTTGCCTTTGTTTTGGCTTGCCTCCACGGGTGTCATGCGGACATCCAATTACGAGCAAGTTTCAATCTCAACGCTTTCTTTTTTTTTTCAGAATAAAGATGTATTCAAGGAGCTTGAAATTTTTTTGAAAGCCTTTATGTTCGAAACCCCCCTTTCCCACCCCTAAATTTAGAGCGCAACAAAGTCCTCATTGCTAAGAAAGTGAATTATGAGATGGAATTAGAAAGTTATCGTAAAAGAAGTTTGAAGTAAAGCTTATAGGCTTGCTAAATCCTAAAAATAATTTTAAAAGAAAAATTCCTAAAACTTAATATTGATGCCAGTCTCGGCATTTAGTGTTAGCACATAGTTTCATCATTGAGGTCATCATTGGTAAGCAATAAAGCAATAGAAAAATTAAGCGATCAAAAGTACAGGTGTGATACAAACAAAAGAAAAGGCGATGAAAGATAGACAAAATTCTATTTAATTTATATTAAATTAATGAAGCGAAGATATAGAAGAAGAAAGACGACATCTAACTGATAATACAAGGAAAAGAGAAAACATGGAACGACACCAACCCTAAATTTAGTTTTCTCTCTCACCGTTGTTGTTAAAACATGGAACGACACCAACCCCAAATTTAGTTTTCTCTCTCATCGTTGTTGTTGCGTTCTTGCGGTGGATTTTCGTTAGGGAATTGAAAGGGATTTTGGAGATGAAGAGGAATGGGTGGCACCACAATGAGGCGAGCAATGAAATTTTGGAAAAATTCGATCATGTAGTGGAATTGGTCGTGTTGCCGTTGCATCAGTTGCCTGATGAAGTCACGTGTCACACTCTGTTGGTCTTGAACAAATTCCTTCAGCTTGTTATGTTGTCTAACGAGTTCATCTTACTATCGTTTCAGGTTGTTCATCTACGCTTGAAGTGATTGTTGTTGTCACGACAGGTCATCAAGACCCTCCAAAATTGGTTCATGGAGGTCATTGTGAAGGAATCTGTGCCATTCATCCTCGATATCAATTCCTTCGGGTGCGTTGCCTTGAGTGTGTTGATTTTCTTCATTAGGCTGACACTTACTAGCCTCACCAACGCCAGAGCCACGGCCTATTTCAATCTTAGGCGATGGCAGGCTTAGATCATCAATTGTGATGTGTGGAGGACTTGTTTTGGAGTTAGGGGAAGGTGGTGGAATTGGTGGCCTAGATGCAAGGGGAACGATCGGGATGGGCTCATCTTCAGGAGTACACATCATTGGCTTGTCAATCGATGGAGGGTGCATGTTAAGATCAACGCTTAGCCTAAGGGATTTAGGGTCTGGCTGGGGTAGTGGAGACTTCTCTACTTGGGGCGAAGGCATCGCCCTTTCTTCAACCTCAGATGTGATGGTTACTTTCTTCTTCTTTCATTGTGAGGTTTCTGGGGTCATCTAGCTAAGGTTGCAGCTTTGTTTGCTTCTTTGGTTGGTTCTCGGCTTAAGCTGGTAACCTCATTAGGCGACGGAGGGAATTGCTCGTGAGTGTGCTTTTACTGCCACATCTTCTTCTTCTTCAAACCATCCCTATGCTACACAGAGTTCAGTGATGAGCGATGGGAAGAATAGCTGCCTCCTTAGCCTTGAGAAGAATGACCAAATTTGGTCTATGATCAGGCGACCAACATTTATAGGGATCAACCGCATGATGTAGAAAATGGCCATTACCCTCTCTCTTAAGACCGAATGATCATTCGTTGTAGGGAACAATTTTTTTTGACAAAGTATAACCACATGTTGGCTTCAGGCGTTAGATTGTATGGTGACAACGTCTTGACCCCTTTTGCTGAGACGCTCCATTTGGTCCCAGGTAGCACTACCTCTTTCAACACTTCTTTTTGTTCCTCAGATGTTGGGCTTTCAATTATCTGATTTCTTTTAGCGTTAGGAATGTCTTATAGATTGTATAAATGATTGATCTTCTTGATGTTGAATCCTATAGTTGCTTCCCTAACATTTGCTCGGTAGAGTCTAGTATGAGGTTTTCCTTCGTAGAACATGGTTACCATATATGGTTTGATCGTTTTTGCCCTTTCACAGAACTTTCTCCACCCCATTGTGTCGATTGTGTTTGTGATGAAATGCATCAGAGGTGTACTTTCTGGGAAGAAGCCCATCTCAATCAGAATAGGGGGCCTCTTTTTGGGAACCTTTTCTTCTTCTGCCGTAGGAGCCTTGCCCTTTTCTTCCTTTCTTATTGCTGCTTGCTTTGGTGCTTTTTCCTTCTTTAAAATGCCACTGACCCACCCTTTCTCTTATCTTCCACTCTAGACTTATCTTCTTTCTTTTTCCTTGCATCTTCTTCCCTAATCAATTGTTTTTCTTCCCTAATCTGTTACAAATTGTGCTTGATGCGCTTAGCATTTTCTTGCCTGGCTCTCTTCTCTTCATCGCTTTTGTCACGCATCTTCTTTTCAAATTCCAGCGCAGCGCGCTCCACACTATCTGGAGATTTCTCAAGCTAAAGATGCGATAGACTTCCCGTGCATTCAAATTTTTCACCACACATCTCTCAGTTGCCGTGATTTTGGATTCAAATTCCTTCCTTATTTCTCCAAGGCCTTCCTTAACCCTCATGGCCTTCTTTTGGAATTCTTTTTCTATCACCTCTGCAAAGGAGGTGAGGATACCGACACCATCGCTTTTTCTTCTTCACCATTTTATATTTTTCCTTGAGAAGAGCTCATCTTCAATGTCAATCAAATCAACGCCACCTTATTTCCCCTTTTACATCGCATGGGTAGACCCATACAAAGATACTTCAGCCCCATCCTTCTAACTGCTTGGTTGGTTTACTACTCCATCTAAGAATTTGAGTGGGTTTTAGGTTTTTAAAAATGTCCCTATAGACTTTTTGTTCGTCCCGTCGCATGGCTTCACTGGTGGTGGAAGTAGTTAGATGTAGGCGGTCTTGTGACGATGAGGACTGTGGTAGGGTAGGGGTTGATGGAAGTAGTGTGGGATTGAATGGTGAAGGTGAAGCCACCGGGGGTAAAGGCATGTAGATAGGCACGACAGCGCTTGTGAAGGAAACGGGCTGGATAGAAACGGTTGGGGATACCATCTTATAGGAATAGATGGGAGTGGAGGAACCAACAGAGGAAGGGATATTTTGGTGGGCCATTTGGAATGTGAATAAGGTGAGTATAAAACGAAGGCAGATTAGAGAGATTGAAGCTTCGCAGGAGAACTTATAGAAGTTAGAGGGTTTAAGGTTTTGGTAAAGCATAAGGAGCTTGGGTTGTTTGAGAAGAAGGGTTTAAATAGATGAAGCAAGAGTGAGAGAGAGGAAATGATAGGTCGCCTCCCGATTCTAGGTAATCATGACGCTTCACGCAATAATGGCGATATGATGGAATACCAGGTGGTGCGTCTTTTCACGGACCTAAGTTAAGATGATGTATCGTTCCCTTACCTGCGATGAGCTTTTTAGGGATGCGTTGGGCTTCACATTTCTATGCATCGCCAAGTTCATTGCATCACTCATCACCTCATAAACCCTAATTTCCCTTCCCCAAAATTTGTTCAACTTTGAATAGCAGTCATTGTTCACAAAATAAGAAAGAAGAAAAGCATAAAAAAATGAGCAGTTAATTAAAAAGAACAGGTAACAAAAATATTAAAGGATACAAAAAGGATATGATGCACCCCTGAGAAAGATATTACTTCATGGCGTAGAGACTTTTTATATCATATTACTCGGGTTTTCCTAAGTCTATGGAGGTCTTTTCGTGATTGAAATCACCTCCATTGTAGGGCTTGGTCCTTTGTTCGTTCATTTTGAATGTGTTGGTCCCGTCTTTGCTGATCAATTCTACCACTCCATGTGGTAGACTCCTTGATAATGAAAGGTCCTGACCAACGCGTTGATCATGCCAATAGTACTTTTTGGCCAATTTCAAAATCATTCCCTGGAAAAAGACGCAGTCGAGAGTTAAACAATAGTACTTTTTGGCCAATTTCAAAATCTTTCTTACGAATGCGTTGATCATGCCAACGCTTTATTCGTTGTTTGTAGATTTTGGCATTCTCGTATACCTGTAGCCTCAATTTGTCCAGTTCCAATAACTGGAGCTTCCTCGCCTCGCCTGCAGCTTTCAAGTCAAAATTGAGTTTTTTTTGTAGCCCATAATGCTTTATGTTCAAGCTCCAACGAAAAATGGCAAGCTTTACCAAAAACCAGAACGTATAGGGACATTCCTATAGGATTTTTATATGCAGTGTGATATACCCATAACGCTTCATCTAGTCTTTGTGCCTAATCTTTATGCATTGGATTGACAACCTTTTCTAGTATTGTCTTAATTTTCATATTGGATATTTCAGCATGACCATTTATCTGAGGGTGGTAAGCTGTGGCTATTTTGTGGTGAATATTGTATTCGATCAGAAGTTTACCAACAATGCGATTGATGAAATATGTACCTTCATCGCTTATAATAGCATGTGGAGTGCTAAAGCGAGTAAAGATATTTCTCTGTAAGAATTTTAAGACAGTGATTGCATCGTTTGAAACACATGAGATTGCCTCTACCCACTTAGATACATAGTCAATAGCTAATAAGATGTCGTTGTGGCCATTAAACGGCAAAAATGGACCCATAAAATTGATTCCCCAAACATCAAATAATTCCACTTCTAGAATTACATTAATTGACATTTCATTCTTCTATGAAATATTCCTAGTGTGCTGGCACCTATCACACTTCATGATATATTCGTGTGCATCCTTGAATAATATTCACTTTGTAGCACCTTTGCAGTTATGCATTGACTTCCAAAATGCCCACCGTAGGGCGATTCATGGAAATGGTAAAGGATGCGTTAAAATGCTATTTTGGGGATGCATTGCCTCAAAATTTGGCCGAGTCCACTTTTGTACAAGTTAGGCTTGTCCCAATAATAGAATTTGCAGTCATGCATGAGCCTTTTCTTTTGTTGTGATGTATATTCTTCGGGAAATTGTTTGCAGACTAGAAAATTGACGATTTCTGCAAACTAGGGCAAGTACCCATTGATCTTCAATAGCAATTCATCAAGGAATGAGGCATTTATAGAGGGTTGGATGCGATCATTTTCATGATTTTCAAGTCGCGATAGACGATCGACGACTTTATTCTCTGACCCTCTTCTGTCTATTATTTTTGTATTAAACTCTTGAAGTAGTAGAACCATCTGATCAATCTTGGTTTCACATCTTTCTTTGTCATCAAGTATTTGATAACTGAATGACGACCCTCGATCCAAGTAGATAAAGCCTGATTTTTTCCATAACGAAGACTACTGCCATCAGTTATTTTTCAGTAGTAGTGTAATTCTCCTGAGTGCTATTAAGAGCCTTGTTTGTGTCTAGATAGGATGAAGAACCTTTTCTATTCGTTGAGCCAAAATTGCCCCCATCGCATATCCTCTGGCATCACACATTAGCTCGAATGGTTTTGTCCAATCGGGCGTAATCAGAATTTAAGCTGAGACTAATGCATTTTTTAATTTCTCGAATGTGCTAAGGCAATGGGCATAAAAAATGAAAAGGTCTATCAGCTTCTAGCAACATGTTCAGTGGTCTGGAAATTTTTTAGAAATCTTTGAAAAATCTTCGATAGAACCCAACATGTCCTAGTAAACTTCTGAGAGTCTTCACATTTGTAGGTGGTGGTAACTTTTCAATGGCCTAAATTTTTGCTCTATGAACTTCTAGGTCGGATTTAGAAACCTTGTGTCCGAGAACAATTCCCTCAGTTACCATGGCGTGACACTTCTCCTAATTCAGAACCAGATTCGTGTCCTCGCACCTCTTTAGGATCTTTTTAAGATTTTCTAAACATATTTCGTATGTCCTTCCATAGACTAAAAAATCATCCATGAATATTTCTACAGAGTCCTCAAGGTAATCTGAAAAGATAGCCATCATGCACCTTTGAAAGGTGCTACGGGCATTGCATCGTCCGAAAGGCATGCGTCGAAAGGCAAACATCCCATAGAGACATGTGAAAGTTGTTTTTATTTTATCTTCAGGTGCGATCATTATTTGGTTGTACCTCGCGTATCCATCCAAAAAGTAAAAGTAGTCATTCCCTACTAGCCTGCCCAACATTTGGTCAATAAAGAGCAAGGGGAAATGATCTTTTTTGGTCATCGCGTTGAATTTCCTGTAATCCATGCAAACTCTTCAACCAGTGACTGTGCACGTTGGTATTAATTTGTTGTTCTCATTGGGTACAACTGTCATTCCTCCTTTCTTTGGAATACATTGTACTAGGCTAACCCATATGCTATCTAAAATGGGGAAAATAGTTCCTATATCTAACCACTTAATGATTTCCTTTTTAACAACTTCTTTCATTGCAGGGTTTAACCCACGTTGAGATTCAATAAAGCCTTTCTGTCCTTCTTCAAGCCTGATTTTATGCATGCAGTAGGATGGACTTATACCTTTAATGTCAGCAAGAGACCACCCTATTGCTTTAATGTACTACTTCAATACCTCTAGAAGGGTTGCTTCTTTTTCTTTGGAAAGTGTGACAAAAATAATAACTGGTAAGGTCTCATTCTACCCAAGAATGCGTATTTCAAATGGACAGGCAAAACTTTCAATTCCAAAACTGGAGTTTGTTCAAGTGAAGATTTGTTTGGGAATTCACATCGCATAACATGATTCAACTGAAGTGGTGGTTTCTTCCTTCGATTCTATTTCCTCATCAATTCCCCTATCTAAGCTGTAAGGCCACTCTTCATCTATATCGCATGAACTCACTTCGTCTAGATAGTTAATCGCCTTAACGATGTTGAACTTCAACTTTTGGCCATTGACATGCATTGCGATTTTTCTCTTATGTACATCGATTTGAGCTCTTCTAGTGGAGAGAAATGGTTGCCTCAAGATAATGGGGACATCTGTATCTGCCTCGTAATCAAGTATAATAAAATCTGCAGGGAGGATAAATTTATCCACTTTAACTAACACATCTTCCAGCTTCCTCTCCGGATGCACGAGGGATTGATCCGCTAACTGAAGGGTAACTGTGGTGGGATTAAGCTTTCAAATCTCCAATTGTTAAAGATTGAAAAGGGCATCAAATTTATGCTTGCTCCAAGATCGCATAGAGCATGCCCAATATAAATGTCGCCAATTGAACAAAAGTATTGTAAAGCTCCCATGGTTCTATATCTTCGGAGGGATTATCGTATAACAGTCTTGTATCAGGGCCACCATCTCATATTTACCTATGCTACTTTTCTTGGACATGATGTCCTTTAGGAATTTAGCATAGGTAGGCATTTGCTCTATTGCTTCGATGAAAGGGATGTTAATATGCAGTTTCTTCAGTATTCCAAGGAAGTGTTGATATTGACTTTCATCATTTTTTTTAATCTCTGTGGAAATGGAAGCACTTGCACCTCCTGTGGTACTGTTGTCGTGGAAGTTGTGGAGGTTACTCCTTCTGATCCTTGTATTTCCTTGGGAATATCTTCATCGGACGCCCGCTCTTCATCTTTTTGAATTTCAGCTTCTTCGTGCGATTTCCTTTTTATCGTCTCTTTTTTTATGCGTCCACTTTGTAAAGTTACTGTCTGGCATTGTTCCTTGCCCTTGTCCCCCATATTGCGAGGAATCTTTGTGGTGCTTGGGAGTGTACCTAATGGCCTATTTTTCAATTCGCCAGCAATTTGTCCCATTTGCACCTTAAGATTGCGAATTGATGTTGCTTGGTTTTGAAGAGCTGTTTCATTCTTTAGTATGTATTCCTTCAAAAAGTTTTTTAAGGAAGAGGAGGTTGATGGTTGAGGGGAGCTGGCTACTTGATGGTGCCTATTTGATCTTTGATGAAACCCTGGTTTTCTAATAAACCAACGGCCGCAGCAGCGTTTATTGCAGTTTGTGAGGCCGAGTTCAAACCATAATAAAAAATTTCCATATACAAACAATTAGGGAGTCCATTATGTGGGCAATCTCTCACTAGTCTCTTGAATCTCACCCACACGTTGCTGAGCATTTCATTTTCTTCTTGTTGAAAGTTAGTGATTAACCTTCTTCTCTTTGCATTCTCTGTTGGTAGGAAGTACTTCTTCATGAATTTCTCTACTACTTGTTCCCAGGATGTTATTTCGCCAGGTTCAAGTGAGTATGCCTATTTTCTAGCTTCATCGCATAGTGAAAATGGGAATACTGTGAGCCATACTTCCTCTGAGGTGATATTTGGAAAAACAAAGGTATTGCAGATTTTAATAAAACTTCTTAGATGAGCGTAGGGATCCTCGTCGCGCCTTTCTTCAAACTGACCAACCATTTGAATCATTTGAAGAATTACAGGCTTCATTTTGAATATGGTCCTGTCCAAGGCTGGTCGCATGATTCCTGGTGAGAAATCATATAAATTTGGCGATGCATAATCCCTAATCGGTCTGTTGCGATCATTTGCCAATAGAATGGGATTGGCAAAAGTGTTGTCTTCATTGTTATTCACTATTCGCGACACTTCTAGATGATTTTACTGTTCTGCCATCCTTCGAGCTCTATTTTGTCATCTTCTTCTGTTAGCTCTTTTGTCTTCTGCAAAAGGTTCTCTCAATTTCTGGGTCGTATGCAAGCTCAGGTGTGGTGGAACCTTTGCTCATAGAACATCTGTAACTTTTTCGCAGTCAAGGTACATTTAAACATGATCCACCTTATGTCTCTATATACATGTTGAAATTACATAAAATAACCTAGGATCTTAGTTTATTGGATTGAGTGTTTGCTCATAAAATAACAATTATTTTAATAATAACAATTTGTTTATACAATGTTTACAAACTACGAGAATACAAGAGAGATTTAGGACACAAATCTCAACACTATTGCCATGTTAAATTCTATTTGGATACTCCTGTCCATTGCCGCATATTGTGACTAAGAGATTTGACAAATGGACGTCAAGACTGTTTTCATAAATGACAATCTTGAGGAGACCATCTATATGCACGAACCAGATGGATTCATTTCCCAAGGTCAAGAGCAAAAGGTTTACAAGCTCAATCGGTCCATTTATGGACTAAAACAGACTTCTAAATCTTGGAATATGAAATTTGATACTGTGATCAAATCTTATGGCTTTGATTAGAATGTTGATGAGCATTGTGTTTACAAAAAAATCATCAACAGTTCAATAGCTTTCTTAGTGTTGCACGTGGATGATTTCCTACTCATTGGGAATGATGTAGGTCTACTGACCGATGTTAAATGTGGTTAGCGGCCCAATTCCAAATGAAATATTTGAGAGAGGCATAATTTGTTTTAGGGATCTAGATCTTCAGGAACCGTAAGAACAAAACGCTAGCATTGTCTTAAGTATCATATATTGACAAGATGCTTGTCAAATATTCAATGTATAATTTCAAGAGAGGTTTATTACCTTTCAGGCATGGAATTATCTTGTCTAAGGAATAGTCTCCTAAGAAACTTCAAGAGGTTGAGGAGATGAGACGGATCCCTTATGCATCAACTGTTGGTAGCCTAATGTATGCAATGTTATGTACTAGACCTAACATTTTCCATGCGGTGGGGATAGTCAGTAGATATCAATCTAATCTAGGATTAGATCACTGGACAACCATTAAAACCATCCTCAAGTATCTTCGAAGAATGAGGGACTACATGCTTGTGTATGGGTCTAAAGATTTGATTCTTACAGGATACACTAACTCTGATGTTTAGACTGATAGGGATTTTAGAAAATCCACTTCAAGATCAGTGTTCACTCTTGGAGGAGCTGTAGTTTGGAGGAGCACAAAGCAAGGTTGCATAGCTGACTCCATCATGGAGGCAGAGTATATAGTGGCTTGTGAAGCTGCCAAGGAGGCTGTATGGGTCAGGAAATTTTTGACTCATATGGAAGTTGTTCTAGACATGTCAAAGCCCATCACCCTTTATTGTGATAATATTGGTGCTGTGGTAAATTCCAGGATGCCTAGAAGTCACAAGCGTGGAAAGCACATAGAGCGCAAGTATCATCTCATCCGGGAGATTGTGCATCGAGAAGACGTAATTGTCACGAAGATCACTTCAGAGTAATGTTGCCGATCCATTTACAAAGGCTCTCATGGCTAAAGTGTTTGAAGGTCACCTAGAGAGTCTGGGTCTACAAGACATACACATCTAGTCTAGGGCAAGTGGGAGAATTTATTGGGCGCGTAATGTATGCCTTAGTATGTTGTTTTTGTGTACTGTATCGGTTTAGTCTGGGTCTATGAGACATGGCGCATCTAGTCTAGGGCAAGTGAGAGATTTTACTGGGCGTGTAGTTTATGCCCTAGTGTATTGTTTTTGTGTATTATATTGGTTTGTACTTTATTTGTAACTCTATTAGCTTTAGGACAAACGGGGATTGTTGGGGTTGATGCCCTAAAACTCGTGGCCTTGTAGTTTGTAAATTGTATTTATACAAACATATTATTTACTAACATGTGTTATTCTATTTGACATTTAACCCAAAACCAATAAACTAAGATACAAGGTTATTAGATGAAGCTTACATGTATGTGGAGACATACAGGTGGAACATGTTTAAGTAGTAACCTAAACGGTCTATAATAGATAGATAAAGCTAGGTACCATATCCTTGTGACACTACATATATGGCCCGCTTTATAGTTGTTACAATTGTTATAAAGTGCTACAAATGATCTGATCTAGATCATTCACTTGGAGACATGTGGAGGGGGGAGAATCCTATATAAAGAGTTTGTAAGATCGAACCACGAAATGAATTGTCTCACTTTATAACACCATTGCTAGAAGAGACTTACATTTCACCGGGATGGCCATAGGTGATTTTACCTTAATCATGAGTGAGTTGTGAACTCCCGCCTATGAGGGCGGTCTTTTGATCTGCATGGGTGAGAATGGCCAGATTCGTCGACTCAATATGTCAACCATTTTGGTGATTCATTTGATTAGGGAGCTGGGAACATAGTTACACAAGAAGAAATTCACTCCTTCCTTTTGTTAGGGTTGAAGGAACCATTGAAGGTCCTTGAGCAGAAATGGGATCAGACCCAAAAACCCAAATTTGCAGAACATTTAATTCTACAGAAACAAACAAAACCTTTATGCATTTAAGAAGAAAAATACAACATGCTAGAAGAATTATAGAAAAGTAAAATGGGTTTAGAAGCCTTTACCTTTGAAGACCAATATTCAAGAAGAATCCCTCGACCAAAAAAGGACACAACCATGAAATTACCACTGTATTCTCTGGATGAGAATCCAAGAGATGTGGGCTCTAGCTATTTTGGATGAGGGAATTTTTTAGAGAGATGATAGGAAGTGATGATGGGGAAGTAAATTTCTCAGAACAATTTGCTGTAAAACTCTCTCGTTATTGTGAAAAAAAAAAACTCTAGAAAAAAGAAGCCACCTCTTACCTTCCCACTATCACGTATAGGATAGAAAAGAAGGGAGAGGGAGTTACAACTCCCTCCCTAAAATGATTTTAAAAAATTAATTAAAAAATTAATTAAATTTTAATAAATCAATTAATATATATTTATGTGATAACTACTTTATCATATAATATATATTAACCTATATGTTATATCAAATATAACATATAACCTATAGCTTCAATTGTCTCTCACCAATGACTTTTAATATAAATCACGTTTATATTAAATTTAATTATATGAATCCAATTCACATAATTAATATTTGAATCATATTAAAATATTTATTTCCTCTCAAATAAACTTTATATTATAATGTATTAAATACATTATAGTAATTATATCATATATAATTAGATTAAGTTAATTATATCACTTAGAATTAATTCCCTCAATTAATTTGAACATTTCAAATTAATCCAAAAATTTATTCTCATTAATTATTGTTGAGCTACAGAGGGGACCTCATGGACCTATAGCTTGAAGCTCCAACGGTATGTGAATTATAGATTAAACTTCTTTAATTAAATTATTCATCATCCGTTAGTTGTCATGCACTCCACTAAAGACCGACAGCTGCACTCTTTGTACTACAGATATATTTTTGTGTCCATTGGATATAGCCAGTGAACAGTACGATGACACTTCACAAATTGCTCGTATGTACAATTGGGCCAAAATTACCGTTTTTCCCTGTAGTTACACCTAACTCGTTAAGTACCACTGATCTCTCTAATGAATAGCAAATCATAGTACAACTATGACCAAACCCCTATCAGACCAGGAGAGGGTGTGGTGCCACATTGTTCAAGTCCCAGAATCAGCCCTTAAGGGAATAATTTATTTACTTATCCTGACGTTGGGGAAGGAGTGAATTCCTTCTTATGTAGCTGTGTTCCTAGTTCCCCAATCAGACGAATCCCCAAAATGGTAGGCTTGTTGAGTCGACGATCTAGTCACTCTCATTTATACAAATCAAATGACCACCTTCATAGGTAGGAGTTCACTACCCACTCAGGATTCACGTCGTGTTACCTATGATCATCCTGGTGAAATGTAAGTCTCTATTATGAATGACGTTATGTAATAAGACTAAATATTTCATGGTCTGGTCTTATACAAACTCCTTTGTATAGAATACCTCTGCTCACATGTCTCCACATGAATGGTCAGGATCAGATCATTTGTAGCACTTTACAACAATTGTAACATCTACAAAGCGAGCCGTACTCGTAATGCCACAAAGATAAGGTATCCAACCTTATCCATTTACTACAGACCATTTAGGTTATCACTTACATATGATCCACCCATATGTCTCTACATACATGTTTAAGGTACAAGACAACCTTGGATGTTAGTTTATTGGTTTGTGGGTTTAATGCAACTAAATTTCAAATAAAACATCATATATTTTATTAGATAAATAAGATGTTTGTACAATACAATTAAAAACTATAGAACCCTACGAGATTTAGGGCATCAACCCAACAATCTCCTGCTTAACTAAAGCTAGTGAAGTGTACAAGATAAAAGTCAAACTAATATACAAAGTACACCAAACAATAAACTAGGGGATAACACGCCTAGTACAAATCTTCCACCTGCCTTAGTCTAAACATGACCTGTCTCATAGACCCATACTCTGCAGGTGACCCTCAAACAATTTAGCTGTGAGGGATTTTGTAAAGGAATTAGCAACATTATGCTCTGAAGCTATCTGCATGACGATCACGTCCCCTCGATGCACAATCTCTCGGATGGGATGATAATTTCGCTCTATGTGTTTCCCGCGCTTGTGACTCTTAGGCTCTTGGGAATTAGCCACAATACCACTATTATCACAATAAAGTGTGATGGGCTTTGACATGTATGGAACGACTTCTAGATCTGTCAAAAATTTCCTGAGCCAAACAACTTTCTTAGTAGCTTCACAGGCCGCTACGTACTCATCTTCCTTGATGGAGTCAGCAATACAAACCTGCTTGGTGCTTCTCCAAACTACTGCCCCCTCCATTAAGAGTGAACAATGATTCTGATGTGGATTTCCTAGAATCCTTATCAGTCTGGAAATCAGATGCTTAGAAGCATACACGACCATGTAGTCCCTCGTTCTCTGTAGATACTTGAGGATATTCTTAACGGCGGTTCAGTGATCATATCTTGGATTAGACTGATATCTATTGACTAACCCCACTGTATAGTAAATGTTAAGTCTAGTACATAACATCACATATATTAGGCTACCAACGATCGATGCATAGGGGATCCATCTAATTTTCTCAACCTCTTGAGGTATCTTAGGACACTATTCCTTAGACAATATAACTCCATGGCTGAAAGGTAATAAACCTCTTTTGAAGTTTTGCATCGAATACTTGACAAGCATTTTGTCAATATATGATGCTTGAGACAAAGATCTGAATTCCTAAAACAAATTGAGCCTCTCCCAAATCTTTCATTTGAAATTGGGTCACTAGCTAGTTTTTAACTTTAGTCAGTAGACCTACATCATTCCCAATGAGTAGGATATCTATCGTCTACATACAATACTAGAAAAACTGCTGAACTATTGATGATTCTTTTGTATACACAAGACTCATAAACATTCTGATCAAAGCCATAAGATTTGATCGTAGTATCAAATCTTATATTCCAAGATCGAGAAACGTACTTCAATCCATAGATGGATCGATTAAGCCTGCAAACTTTTTGCTCTTAACCTTGGGTTATGAATCCCTCAGGTTGTTGCCTATAAATGATCTCCTCAAGATTTTCATTTAGAAAGACAGTCTTGGCGTCTATTTGCCAGATCTCATAGTTAAAATATAAGGCAATGGACAGGAGGATCTGGATACACTTTAACATGGCAACAAATGAGAAAGCCTCCGCATAGTCGACTTCTTCGACTTGAGTATAACCCTTTGCCACTAGTCTAGCTATGAAGGTTTGCACCTTTCCATCAACATCCTATTTTCTCTTGTAGATCCACATGCAACCTATACGTTTAACCCCATAAGGTTGATCTACAAGATCCCAAACTGAATTGAAGTACATCAACTCCATTTCAAGATCCATAGCTTTGATCCATTCATCTTTGTCAACATCCTCCATTGCCTTCTTGTAAGACAATGGATCCTTAACATCTCCGTCGGTTACCATAGATAGGATTTTTGTTAAACCCATATAATGGACAAGCGGGTTCTCAACCCTCCTACTACGTCGAGGCTCCCTCGATACTCGAGGTGGATTTGACCTACTAAATGATCCAACTTCAACAACTCTTGTTGAGATGTTGGGATCTTCAACAACTCTTGTTGAAGGTTTAATAGTTTTTTTGGAAAGTTCATTCAACACTATTTTACTGCGGGGCTTGTGCTTCCTTATATGGTATTCTTCTAGAAAAGTAGCATTTGTCGACACAAACACTCTATTTTCCTTAGAATCGAAGAAGTAGCCACCTCTCATTCCTTTGGGGTAGCCTATAAATAGCCTACAAATTGACGTAACTAGGTATCTATGCTAAAGCTTCAATAAACGAAATATTAATATGCAACTTCTTAAAAATATCTAGAAACTTAGAAAATTGCCCATCTAACTTCTTTTTTTGAAACCTCTGAGGATAAAGAATATTAGCTATTAAGGATCTAAGCACTCTAACTACATCAATTTTAAAGGAAAAACATGCATGTTCAAGGAAAAACCAGAAATAGGGTTTATTGTATACAACCTTTATAGATTCCGCCGTTTGCTTGATTTCTTCTTCAAACTCAGTAGTAGACCACCACCAAATTCTTTTTTACTATTCTTAGGCCTTAGATTGGATTGTGAAATCCAAATTGAGAAGAATAAGATGAATTTTGAGTTAAAGAATGAAAACTAGAAATTTTTCAAGCTAGAAAATTTCTCTTAGATTTTGTGGAATTGCATGAATGAATAAATGCATTGAAATTAGTTTATTTTATAGAAACTCTTCATGCAATTAAGAATTACCAGAAAATGATACACATTTTTCACTAATTGAAGTGGATTAGATGTAGTTGAAAGTGGGAAAATCCCACTTTTAAGTTATTCAGTTTTTCATTTTAAGTTAATTTTTATATAATAAAAATCAAATTAAAAAATTTCAAATATGAATTTGAAATTGAAAAATAACCTATTCTAATTAATTAATTAACAAAATTTAATTAATTTAATTAACAGTTAATTTCAATATCAAATATTAAATTAATAAAACACCCGTTTCAAACATGAATCCCCATTCATGTAATTAACATTTAAATCAAATTTAAGTACCTTCAACTCTAAAAAAACATTTAATTTATTTAATTTAAATGTTAATTATATCAAATATAATTATCCAAACCCTAATCTGAATTTGGTCATTTCAAATTCACTCAACACGCTATTCTAAGGTTTAATCCTTTTACGAGTTAGTAGAGGGACCTAATGAACTTACAGATCATGAGCTTGAACGATTTGAGATTAATTGACTAAATTATTTAAACCGAATCAATCAATATTCTTTAACTGAGACATACCACTATAGCTTAGTAGTTGCACTCTTCTCATTGTAGATATATTTCTGTCCACTTGATTTTAACCATAATCCGTTAGTTGATCCTTCACAGGTCGTCGTATTCACAGCTAGGTCAAAATTACTGTTTTACCCCTGTTATACATCTTGCTCCTTAAGTCTTTACTGAATCTCTATTGAATAATTGGTTTATGGTTCAATCAATAAAATAAATCCCTCTCTGTCATGAGAGGGTAGGGCCCCTTTGTTCAAGACTAGGAGTCAATACTTAAGGGAACAATCTGCTGACCCTTAGCTGGGTAGGAGTGAATTTCGTCTTGCAAGACTATGTCTCCAGTTATCTATTCGGTCTTACCTCTAAATTGGGAGTCTTTTTTAGCAATGATGTTGAACCATTCTCATCCATACAAATTAAAGGATAATCCCGAATAAACAGGAGTTCAAAGTTAGCTCAGGATTAAGATCAAGTTACCTTAGGTTATCAAATTGAAATAGTCAGTTTTAACAATAAATAGTCGTTATAAAGAAAAAGTGACTATTTTGTGGTCTGGTCTTATGCAAATATCTTTTGCATAGGATTCCCCCACTCGTATGTCTCCACATGAACGACTTTTGGATCACATCGTTTATATCAATATATAAAGAGGGTTGCATTCATAGTGTCACCAGGATAAGGTACCCAATCCTATCTATATAGCCTTTTTGGCTATATACTAAAACTTGATCCTCTTTTATATCTCTACATAAAGTTTAAGTATTCATATTATAGTCATGGGTTAGTTTATTGGATTTCTAAAAGAATGCAATTTAATAACACCCTTATTTGATAAAAATTTCAATAATAACTTTATTGAGAATAGAATATGTTTAATATTTACAAACTGCGAGTTTTAGGATATTGAGCTAGTTCATCCCATGTTCCAATGCTCTATGATGGAATTGATTCAAGTCAATCCTTAACTCGATCCTGCAAAAAGAAAGGAAATAATTTAAGTCTTATGCAATCATTAGAAACTCTATCAATTTTTATCGTCCCACAAATTTCAAGGAATGATCTCAGATGCTTGTGAGGATCTTGAACATTACGTCCTTTAAAAGAAATTTCCTTCGCCATTTGAATCAACCCCAGTTTCAACTCAAAGCTGTTTGCATTTATAGGTGCATTTAGATCTCGGGCTGAGCTATGGGAAAGGGTGGTTGGAAATAATCCCTATGGCCTTCTCCGCTTCTTCGACCATCACTTCTTCTACTTCTTACTTGCCTCTAAGATTTCTCCTAAATATACGTTCAATCTTAGGATCAAGAGACAAAAGAGGCATGTCTTTAGCATGGGACATGCACAAAAGAAAACTCCAACAAAGTTAACACAAAAATAAGCCATATTCTAAAATTTCTCCAATTCTTGAATAGTAAGGAAAAAACTATTATTTTGATCCTCGACAATGGCACCAAAAACTTGATGTGGAAAATTATACACAAGCAAACGCAGTCAAGTTATAATATATTAGAATGGCTTAAGAGGCCAAGTATCGTCCTTAGGGATCAAATAAATAGTTATTACTTATATATTTAGAATTGTATCAATTTTAGCTAGGAAATTGGAAAGTCAAATTGAGTGACGTTTTGATTGAATTGCAATAAAACAAGATAACAGAACAAACAAATGTAACTGAATTAAAGAGTGTTATAGGGTGTCGGTTTTCATTACATACATAGCAATGTCGTTTATCTAATAGATGATAAGATACATACATCCATACCTATATGACCATAATAGAATCATCCTTTCAATTAAAATCCAATAAAAGTTAGACATAATATTCATCCACTACAAAAATATGCTCTCTAAAAAAAAAAGGTACAAAACATTGTATTAGAGTCCAATGAAGCCTAAACAACTAAACGAGTATTTGGTCAAAAATTGAGATATGACCCAATAATAGGGTTTCCCAATAATGGTTATCACAAAGAAGAACCATTTAAGGAGATACATTTTGAGGATCTGAAACATCGAAAAGATGAAAGAAAAACTCACAATTTTGGTTAGATACATGGATTACCTCTTCTCATTACGTATTGATTTTGAGATGGAGCCATGTTTATCTAATAATCGCTATAAATTTTCAACCCTCTTATTTGAAAATGCTTCAAAGCATTAATAAGGAGTTGCTTAATCAATGGTAATGACATGATGAGCTAAAAGAATAGTAGTTCCATGGCATGGCTGCAATGAACCTTCATCTTGCAAATCATTTTGTTGCTATGGTGCTACACTTGATTGTACTTTCTCAGCCTTGAAACCTGCCATTGAAGCCAACTTTTGAACTGAATCCACAATCTTCGCTATACAACAAATTGTGTCAAATAGTAGTGATGTCAATGAAACAACATGGACAATGTAACACCCCGTATTTTTCTTTAGTATTAATGTAATTTCAGTAATTTTTTTAGCGGAGGGCATTTTTGGAATTTTGGAGTTTAAGTGTAAGTGCGAGAATTTAATTTTTGACCTTAAAAAATTATTCAATTTAGAAATTAATGGCAGGAATTAATTTCACCTTTTCTTGGGAGAGAAAGGAAGTTAATAAAATAGGGTGGAATAAGGAAAAGGAATAAAATAAAGTTTATTTCTTTTTATTTTTTAAGTTTTTAAGTTTTATTATTATTATTTTTTTTTTATAAAACAAAATTCTTCCTCTTCTTCTTTTCCATACCGTCCGTCCCCCTTTTTTCGTGAAAACCCTAATTGCCGAAACCAGCATCCGCTTTTCGTCCAAACCCTACTGCCGCCGCACCCTTCGAGCCGCTCAGTGCCACCTCCCAGCTGATCTCCTCCGCGCGTCTCGCCGAACGATTTCGTCTGCGAGCAACGCGTGCCACCAGCAGCCCCAATTGCGCGATCTCTCCCTTCTCAGTCGCGTGTCCGCGCCTCTCCTGGTCGTCGACTCTTCGCGTCGGAGTTTTGCACGCCTCTGCTCACATCGCTCGGTCTTCGTCGACTCTCAGCCGTTCGCGGGTTTTAGATCTAAGGTCGTGCGCGTCCTTCGTCATTCGTGGGTTTGGTACCATTGCCAGATCTGTCCAGTCGTCCGCCGTCGCTTCTTTGTCCGACACCGCCCAACCCTATCGCCGTCGCGGTTGCCGTCAGATCTGTTTTGGGTAAGATTTTAGTTTTAGGTGATTTCCTTGAAGTTTGGGTGTTGTTTTGTTTTGAAATAATTTTGGTTAAAATCCATTGTGTTTGGACTTTCAGAAGTGAGATTCAGAAGATTTTGGGGACGTTGCTCATCGAGAAAGAGACTGATTTTCGACAGGAATTGGTAAGTTTGGGTGAGTAGTTGGGCTGGATGTCTATTTGGTTAAGGGTACTTATGAAAAATTAAGTTACTTTGGGACTAAAATTATGTTCAGATTGGCCTTTTGGGTTTGAGTTTTAAAATCTGCTAAGAGGAGATTTTGGAGTCGAAATCTTGCGAGTTTCGTTTGGGTAAGTTATTTGGTGACCGTTTGATTAAATTTGTATGTTTGGGTCCTGATTCCAAAGACTGAAATTTTGTATTATGTCTGCATTAGGGGACTTAATTCAAGATTTATTTTGTTGGAGATCATTAGCTTGGATTAATATCTGAATTTGACTTCGAGTTAAGTAATCTTACTATTGGAACTGTCCACGGGCCAGACACTTGATGGATGAATGTTATGGTAGAATGACAACATGATGAACTGAGAGTTTAGTAGAACCGATGTATGTTCTTGCTTGAGGATTTGAAAGATGTATTTATGCACATAGATACTTGAATGCTAGCATTGTTGACTCGTAGGTATGTATGATATTAAATGCTCAAAAGGATGCGATACTACTCCTATTTATGCGTCAATTAGGAATATTCATGTAGTATGCTCTACGTTGTCACAAGTTTCCTTACGATGGAGCCAAGTGTAATTCCACCGCAAGTTTCTCGGTATGATCCGAGATCGAACACGGGGAAATGGTTTTCAGTTATTGCGGTATGTTCATGGTATATGCGACCAAGTTTCCAATTCTTTATAAAGAAGTTTGTACAGGTATGTAAATTGCGGTAAAATAAAGGAAAGCAGTAAAGATGAGATAAAACATAAAAATACAATAAATCTAAGCTAGATGTTACAAGATATAGACTTCATGTACAAGATGCTAGGATTAAGGCTGGCTGTGAAGGTTGTGCAAAGATGTGGGATATGGCAACAAGTCTTATGAACAGAATAGAAAGAGAGATAAGTATTATAAACAATGCAAGTTCTTAATTGGATTGAAGGTAAAGTTACTGTTCCGCTCTTCTCTTGGCATATCTCTCAGTGATCGGTCGTGTTCCCCACATGTCTGTGGTGAAACAGAGTCTAACGTAATGAACGTAAGGTTGCTTCCATATTTGGAAGTACTACTTGCTAACACACTCTTCTGACCCTCTCACGATTGATCAGAATGACATCTTCTCTTCTGCTCTCACAGATGCCGATGTCGTCTAGCATGCTTTAGCTAAACGTATTTTATAACTTTAATACGGAATAAGTTCTTGGTGATTTGTATTGCTCATCAGGAGATTAAGAAAACATCATGAAGAAAGTGACTAACGGGTGAATGGAAATAGACAGAAAATGGTAAACGGAATTTATCGAAACATTTAATATTTCTACTAAGTATTTGATACATGATTTGTGAATGAAGAGGCAAAGAAAATATGGAATACAATGAAAGAGAGATAGAACAAATACAAACAAGTGCCAATGTCTTGGCACAGATTTGATGGAGATCTACTTGCCGGATCGGATGGTTTCGATGGCAGGAAGAGTTTCCCTCTCAGGCTTGCTCCACTGGTAGCAGGGATCTTTGCACAGAGCTTTGATCGGGTATATGGCAGGTCGGATATGAGATTTACCTTTCGGCCTTATCTCGTTCTCTTCCCGGATTTCTTCTCTTTAGCACTCAACTCAACATTTTCTCTCTAAAATCTTACAGCATTTAGCCCCATATCCAGTAGCATACTTTTCTCTGAAATCAATGGGGTATTTATAGGAGTAGTTCTTTGACTCTGACCTTGTGGTCCCCACTTGATGGTTATGGTAATTCCACAGATGGAGGGATATTATTCCTTCTGTTATGCAATCAGACCATCAATTCTGCACAACCGTTAGTTGTACACGTGTCACAATCCTCCGCTCCCGCGTTGCTCAGTTGCATCTTTCGATCATAGGTTCACATGCAATGTTTGTTTTTATTACCGCATGCGGTCGAAGCATAGCTCTGGATCGACTGTCACCTTGCACCATCACTTCGGTAATCGTCTCTTCATGGTTGATCAACTAGCGCAATTGTAACATAGGTGCGTTAATTAGTTTCTCATGACCCTTGAAAGCAAGCGATGACTTGGTCTCCTGCAAAACAGAGTAAAGTTTGGCTTGTCTTTCATCTTTTTGCCGTTAGTGGGTGTAATCGCAAGCATTTATAATTATTGTCATACTAGGCTAATTTTCATATAACTGGCGCATAATTACTAACTTTTGGCCGCAATATCTAGATAAGGTGGCATAAATAACTTGTATTTCTACAAGTTATCACACCGCCAAATTTAGATATATGCTTGTCCCCAAGCATATCTTCTACCAAGGCAATCGTGCTCCATTCCTATCCTATATTTCTGCGATGATTGGTTGCTCCGAATGTTATACTTAGGCACATTACTTGACATCGCACATTCCTTCTATCCTTGTTAATTCTTAGCAAGCCTTATTTTATTCTTCTATGTAACAAAATTCTGCTCAAAGACACATTTCTAGTTTACAAAATAGAATGCTCATCTCTTCTTTATCAAAACAACTTGATGTATCTATATGCGGTGAGCAAAATTTTACGTCATTTATTCATTTAGAGACAGTTGGTCATGGTTACACTCTTTGTTTTGGTTTGTCCTCACGGGTGTCATGCGAACATCAAACTACGGTTATGTGCCAGTTTCAATCAGAGGAGTCGTCTCTTGCATTTCTTTTCTCTTTTTGGTTTATACTACGTTGTTCTTGGAAATCCACCTTCGTTTTGGCTTGCTCCTATGGGTGTCATACGAGCATCCAACTACGAGCAGACTTCTTTCACAACTAAACTCTTATCAGGTTGGGAACAATTTTGAAATTTTCCCTTGCGCTGACATTGGAGTTTTGCAAATTTTTTTTTGGTATAAAAATGGACGCATTTTCTTAAATATCCTGATCTCTTTTGCTCAGACCTTTCTCACCCCCAAATTTAAAGATGAGCAATGTCCTCATTGCATTGTTTGGATAGACTAGACAAACACTTAGGAGAAAATTTCAAAAAGAAGGTTTGAGCAGAACTTTGAAAGATAAAAGGTAAAGTACTGCTAAACTAAGAATTAGCTAAGTGTTAGTCAGAATTTACTAAGTATGGGAAATGTTTCTAAGTGTAACACATAATACATCATAGCAACACAATGAAGATCGTAAAAATACAAGAGTAAAAATATAACAAAGATTAACAAAGGAAGATAAAGAAAGAGGCATAGGCAAAGAGTAGAGTGAATTATATACCTTGATTGTATTGACTATTAACAAAGTATGCGAATATATTACAAATGATTGCATTACAAAAAAAAATTCTAATGCCTGTACAAGAGTCAAAGAATTTGGTTAAGTTATAAAATAGTAAAAGAATTGAATATAATTAAAGAATGGCCGCATTAAAACTTAAAATGGAAGAAAGAATAAAAACTAAGGTTGAGGAGCAGGGGGATCTGGTGGAGGATATTGCGGCGGTGCAACAGAGCCATCGTCAAACATTAAATGCTGCCTTAGATGCAGAGGCACCATCAGACCATGCAGATAAGCGGTAAGAAAGTTGAAGTATTCTTGATTGCGCTCCGCTATCTGTCGTTGGTGTTGGAAGATCCTGTGCATATTGCGCTGGATATTAATGAGTGCTTCCCTTGAGGTTGCAGCACTGCGTTGAATCTCATCAATGCGCTCCATTGCTACCTCAAATCGATGGTTGAAGAAGTGATGCTGCTGAGAGACAAGTTCTTGCTGTTGGGCGAAAAGGGTTCTTATTTCAGCTAGCTCAGCAACCAAGGAGGTGGAGGATGGTTGTGCCTGTGAAGTCTCGCTAGCATCGTTTTGGGGTCGAGCAGATGTGCCTTCACCCAAATCGTGTGGGTCATCAACTTGCGGCGATGGGTTGGTGGGATGTGGTGGTGAAGTTGTTGGTGAAGGTGAGGCTACTGGTTGAATCGGAGAGTTGGGGACAAGAGGAAGGTTGGTAAGAGGTTCATGAAGAGGGGAAGAGGGCTACGTTGGCGGGCTTGGAGGGCCTGGAGATCTAATGACCAAGGGACGAGGGTTTATAAACTCTGGATCATGCGTTGGTGACTCATGAACCCTTTCTTTTCCATTATCTTCTCTTCGTCTTCTTTTTGGTATGGGTTCCTGCGGCACATTCAAATCAATCGCAGGTCTTTTTGCTGGCAACTCTGGGTAGTGTGGGGAATCCTTGAGGAGCATCCTCAGAATTTTGATGTTGATGAGGTCGTGGACTTCTGGCATGGGCTCCTCATTAATGCCTACATCCACACTCAGGCATAAACTTAAGATGATCCATGGGAAGAAATACTGCCCCCGTATATGCCCCACCAATGCTCTGATCTGCCCTGCGATCAACCTTCCCACGTTAATAGGAATGCCGCGAGCAATACAATATGCGGCCATCACCCGATCCCTTGATACAGTTTTGTCATGCGTTGTTGGGATCAGCCACTTTTTGACCAAATAATCCTAGAGCCTTCCCTCCGGCAGCAAAGACTTAGACTCCAGAGTGCAGATGCCTTTAAGGAGACTGTCCGTCTTGTGCCTGGTTGCGCTAGTACCCTCAGCGCGTCTCTCATCAGTTCGTCTGTAGGATCATCANCAGATGCCTTTAAGGAGACTGTCCGTCTTGTGCCTGGTTGCGCTAGTACCCTCAGCGCGTCTCTCATCAGTTCGTCTGTAGGATCATCAATGATTTTGTTCCCTGGTGCATCAGGGTTGTCCCTCATCTGATAAAGTTCATTGATGTCCTTTGCGCTGAAGTGTACTTTCTTGCCCTTAAAAGTCACCGCATCCCTATTTCCGTGAAGACGCCCTCGATAGAAGTTCTGCACTACCTGAGGCACGATGAGGGATGGGCACTGACAGAACGCGTCCCATCCATGCTCCACAATGACGCTCGTGATGAGGTCAGGTAGTGGGGTCGGCGCAGGGTAGAAGCCCATCTCGATCAGCATGTCATCATTTTCCTTTCTTTTAGATGATCGCTTCTTGGCCGATGCAGGCTCGCTGCTTTTTGCTACGTCTTTGCCTTGTGCCTGTGCAAGGCGGGATGTTTGCCTTTGTCTCTTTTCCCCGCTCCATGCGCTGTTCTTCTTTCTCGCGTTTAGCGAGTTCTTTGCCCTTGCTTTTGTACAAGCACTTCTTGTTAGCTTCGCACTTCCTCTTCGTCTTTTCCAACAGCAGTCTTTCCTTTTCTTCTTTCTTCCTCCTTTCTTCTTCTTCTACTTCTCTCTTCTCTCTCGAACTCTTCTTCAAACTGCTCAAAGGCCAGTAATAAGCGCTGATCCTCTTCGCGTTTTCGGATCCCTTCAAGTCGGGCAAGCTCGTTATTGCTTCGCATCTCCTCAAATTCCAATCTTCTTCTTCTATTCCCCTCTGCGATGATGAGCTTGCCTCACTCTATCTTTTCTTGCTTCTTTTCTTCTTCTTTTCTTCTTCTCTCCTCCTCTTCCAATGCTAACATTAAACGTTGAGGGTTGATGCTAGACCCTTGTGGCGCATTCTCCCTGTGATTCCGCATTAGGGGGGTTCCCTCTGTTTCTTCTCATTCGTCCGTCGCAACCAATTGTGTTGCTTCAGGCTGTGGCGACTCCATCAACTGTGCCGTTTCCCCCTATCCTCCCTCACGGAGGTCGATTCTCCATCCTTTTCTGGGCTTGCAGCCCTCTGCTTTGCTTTTTCTTCTTCTCTCAAGCGCCTCTTCTCTTTTCGACGCAATTTTCTCTCTTCTTTCTTCTCTCTCATCTTCTTCTTGGCCTCTTCATCTTCGTCATCATCCTTTTTCTCTTTGTTCCTTCTTGACTTGTGATGATGCGACGACTCCGCTTTCCCGCCTTCTGTCCCTTACTCTTCTTCTTCTTCTTATCTTCCTTCTCGGCCTCAGCAGCCTTCTTTAATCTAACTCACACTTCCTTCTCTGCCTCAGCTGGCAGCCCATCCCCTGCAACCTTCACCATCGCAATGTTAGGGGTTATTAATGTTATCTCTGCTTTTCCGGCCTCTTCAACTGCGATCTCATTTTCTTCTCTTTCAATGATCGCAATTTCCTCTTCTTCCATTTGTGGAGGCTCATAAAAAATCTCTGCGATGATGGTGGCCTCCGGAGTCTCCGGGACCAGAACATCATTCCCTTTTTCTTCTTCAACCACCACTTCTTCCTCCACCACTACTCCATCCTTTATTTCTTCATTCGCCACAACCGCCGCCTCCTCCTCCGTAGGCAGTGGCTGGTTTACAACCCCTGCCTTAAAGAAAAACTCAAAGAATTAAAGGCCGGAATGAATTAAATGCACAGAAGTAAATGAAGAATTAAATTCGAAGAGTCAAAATTTGAATTAAATGAATCATTAAAACTGGGTTCAGAAATCAAAGAAGGAATTCAATAAAGCAGAGTAAACGTAGTATTGAGATATAGATCGAAAATTTTGCGTTGTCTTTGATGATTGCAATCCACATCTCCGCAGGCGGTCAGACTTGCCTGCTTAATGTCTTCACGGACATTGCTCTTTCCCTGTTGATCCTGGGGCTTCAAAATTGCTGGGCAGTGTTCCAGGTGTCTGACTTCTTAACTCAGAGGCCAGCTGGCCCACTGGATCTCCAGATTCCTTATAGAGGACGCTTACGCTTGCATAACTGTATCATTCTTGTCCATGTACTGTTTCAGCAGCGCCTTTAACGATCCTTCTGAGGCATTAGATGATGATGATAGTTGCTGGTTTTGCGGTCTTGATTGCCCCTGGTTATGGTGAAACGGAGGATTTCCTAGGTTGGGATTGCCGCCCCAACCGAAGTTAAGATGACTCCTCTAGCCCAGGTTGTAGGTGTTGTTGAACCCTGGATAACACACACTTGTTGAAGATTCAATGGGCATCCTTCAGCTTCGTGAGCCCCTCCACAGTTGACGCAACCAATTGCGGCCACTTGAGCCGGCGCAGCGGGTTGCGCTAATTGTGGAGCAATGGCTCCTTGATTAATGGCCATTGATTGGAGGATTGAGGTTACCGTGGTCATCTGGGCGGCCAATGTAGTCATGGTCTCTGCAGGGACAATGGCTGTTTCAGCTTTTCTTCTCCTGGCACCTCGGCCTCCATATCCGTCATCTATCCAGTCATCCATATTCCGCGAGATGCGGTTAAGGATGACTTTGGCCTCCGTGTATGTCTTGTCCATAAAACCTCCTGCCGCGGAGGCATCAACAACAGCCTACGTTGCTCTGTTCAGGCCATTGTAAAATGTTTCCATCAAGACGCAATCGGGAATCCCGATATGCGGGTAGTTTTTCACCAACCTTCTAAATTGCACCCAGGGGGTGCTCAGGGTCTCATTCTCTTTTTTTTCAAAGTTCAGCACATCCTTTCGTCTTCTTGCGTTGACAGCCGGTGGGAAGTTCTTCATAAACCGCTCAGCCAATTGCCCCCATGAAGTGATTTCATTGGGCTCTAGTGAATAAGCCCACTTCTTAGCCTCATTCCTCAAGGTGTAAGGGAACAAATATAACCTAATATTCTCTAGGGTCACGCCAGGTAGGGAGAAATTTCCGCACATCTCGACGAAGTTGGTCAGGTGGGCATGCGGGTCTTCACCTTGCATACCCCCAAACTGCCCTGCGTTCTGAATCATTTGTAACATGACCGGCTTGATCTCAAAGCACGCATTCTCCTCGACAGTTGGCTTTGATATTCCAGGCGAAAAATCATACAGGTTGGGTGCCACATAGTTTCGGATTGGGATATTACGGTCGGCTGTAAGGAATACGGGATCCTGAGCTAGTCGAACAGCCCCTTGATTCACATTTGGCACGACGTTATCATTATTCTCTGCCATGCTGGCTGCCTTTTTTCGTTGATTTTTGTTCTGGCGTATCCTCGCGCGGAAGGTTCTTTTGATCTCAGGGTCAGCTACGAATTCTGGTTCAGCACCAGGATTTATAAACCGTCAGGCTGCTCTCCACGTTGAACAGCCAGTACAATGAGATTTGTCCTGCAAAATACCATCAAACAAGAAACCGTTAACTAGTCCCGACAACAGCGCTACTGAAACTTGTTGACTCGTAGGTATGTATGATTAAATGCTAAAATGATGCGATACTACTTCTATTTATGCGTAAATTAGGAATATTCATGTAGTATGGCCTGCATTGTCACAAGTTTCCTTACGAGGGAGCCAAGTGTATATTCCACCTGCAAGTTTCAGTATGATCCGAGGTCGAACACGGGGAAATGGTTTTTTGGTTATCGTGGTATGTTCATGGCATATGCGGCCAGGTTTCCAATTCTTTAAAAAGGAGTTTGTACAGGTATGTAAATTGCGGTAAAATAAAGGAAAGCAGTAAAGATGCGATAAAACATAAAAATACAATAAACCTAAGCTAGATGTTACAAGATACAGACTTCATATACAAGATGCTAGGATTAAGGCTGGCTGTGAAGGTTATGCAAAGATGTGGGATGTGGCGACAAGTCTTATGAACAGAATAGAAAGAGAAGATAAGTATTACAAACAATGCAAGTTCTTAATTGGATTGAAGGTAAAGTTACTGTTCCGCTCTTCTCTTGGCATATCTCTCAGTGATCGGCCGTGTTCCCCACATGTCTGTGGTGAAACAGAGTCTAACATAATGAACACAAAGTTGCTTCCATGTTTGGAAGTACTACTCGCTTTAGTTAACGCACTCTTCTGACCCTCTCTCGATAAATCAAAATGACATCTTCACTTCTGCTCTCACAGGTGCTGATGCCGTCTAGCATGCTTTAGCTAAACGTATTTTATAACTTTAATACAGATTAAGTTCTTGGTGATTTGTATTGCTCATCAAGAGATTAAGAAAACATCATGAAGAAAGTGACTAACGGGTGAATGGAAATAGACAGAAAATGGTAGATGGAATCTATCGAAATATTTAATATTTCTACTAAGCGTTTGATACATGATTTGTGAATGAAGAGGCAAAGACAATATGGAATACAATGAAAGAGAGATAGAACAGATACAAACAAGTGCCAATGTCTTGGCACAGATTCGATGGAGATCTGCTTGCCGGATCGGATGGTTTCGATGGTAGGAAGAGCTTCCCTCTCAGGCTTGCTCCACCGATAGCAAGGATCTCTGCACAGAGCTTCGATCGAGTATATGGCAGGTCGGATCTGAGATTCACCTTTCGGCCTTATCTTGTTCTCTTCTCGGATTTCTTCTCTTCAGCACCCAGCTCAGCCTTTTCTCTCTAAAATCTTACAGCACTTAGCCCCATATCCAGTAGCATACTTTTCTCTGAAATCAATAGGGTATTTATAGGAGTAGATCCTTGACTCGGGCCTTGTGGTCCTCACTTGATGGTTATGGTAATTCCGCAGATGGAGGGATATTATTTCTTCTGTTATGCAATCAGACCATCAATTCTGCACAACCGTTAGTTGTACACGTGTCGCAATCCTCCGCTCTCACGTTGCTCAGTTTCATCTTTCGATCATAGGTTCGCATACGGTGTTTGTTTTTATTACCACATGCGATCGAAGCATAGCTCTGGACCGACTGTCACCTTGCGCCGTCACTTCGGTAATCGTCTCTTCATGGTTGATCGACTAGCGCAATTGTGACATAGATGCGTTGATTAGTTTCTCATGAGCCTTGAGCGCAAGCGGTGACTTAGTCTCCTGCAAAACAGAATAAAGTTTTGTTTGTCTTCCATTTTTTTGGTGTTAGTGGGTGTAATCGCAAACATTTATAATTATTGTCATACTAGGCTAATTTTCATACAACTGGCACATAATTACTAACTTTTGGCCGCAATTTCTAGATAAGGTAGCATAAATAACTTGTATTTCTACAAGTTATCAAGCATGAGATGATATTTGATTTCATGAAGTTGTATATGATCTGTAGATATTGAAGCATGTGTGTATGTTGTAGAGACATGATGTTGAGGCACATATGTATGTCATAGAACCATATTGTGATAATTATGGTGTCGAGCCTATGATAGTGATTTATACGATTAGTTAGAATGCCCACTAGATTTGTGTTTCCTTCGGGATTCACTAGTTTTTATTTCCTTCGGGATTCACCAGTTATTGTGTCTCCTTCGGATATCACTAGTTTGTGTTTCCTTCGGGATTCACCAATTATTGTGTTTCCTTCGGATGCACCAGTTATTGTGTCCTCCTTCGGATTCACCTAATCGTTTCCTTCGGGATTCACCAGTTATTGTGTCTCCTTCGGGATTCACCTGATGTTTCCTTCGGGATTCACCAGTTATTGTGTTTCCTTTGGGATCCACCAGTTTGTATTTCCTTCAGGATCCACCAGTTTGTGTTTCCTTCGAGATTCACCAGTTTGTGTTTCCTTCAAGATTCATCGGATATTGTGTCTCCTTTGGGATTCACCAGTTTGTGTCTCCTTCGGGATTCACCAGTTTGTGTTTCCTTCGGGATTCACCAGTTATTGTGTTTTCTTCGGGATTCACCAGTTATTGTGTTTTCTTCAGGATTCACCAGAGATAGTGGGCATATTTAGCTACAGTAGGATAAAACTCAGTTTTTCATGTATGTATGTGTCCCATGAGGACTAGGACAGTTTATATGTTCCACCAGAGGTAGACATCTAAAGGACATAGATGCCTAACCTGACTCCAGTAGTGGGGTTACTTACTAAGTATTTTATACTCATTCTTTCTCATTTTGTTGTTTCAGGTAAAGGTAGAAATGCACCGACGATGGACAAGCGGAATTCGTGATCGAGCCATTGGGACTAGTTTTATGCTTCCGCTCATGAGATTTAAACTTATTTTCATGCTTTTCTTAGCTTTTAGTGTCGATGTTTAAAACGTACTATTAAGAATCGCTTTCAGATTTATTTATTATCATTTATGATTTATGGGTATCCTACCATTGTTTTTAATATTTGAAATTAAATGCAAAGCCTTTTAAATTTACCTTATTTAATTAGCATTATTTCACCATAACAGAGTGTCATTTTAAGTTCCATGCATGCATGTATTTAGTAACGACCTAACTTAAGTCCTAGGAGGTCGGGTCGTTACGAACAACCTCCATAGCATTATTCACTTCTTCAAATCTCCATCCTTCCAAATGGGACTTGAGATTCTCAGCTGCAATCTTTGCTTTTTATATGTGGGCTTTGGCTGTTAGTGGAGGAACCATTTTTCTTAGTGCTAATGATAATTTTCTTAACCCACTACTTGATTAGTTGAATATCTTCATACATTCCTCTTGAAATTGACTCTTGTGATGGGATCTGCAAATGAAAAGATCATCATCAGCATATATAGGGTTTCTCTTTCAATAATTATTTGGTTTTTTTTTTTTTGAAAATGGTGTACTTTTTTTTCTCTCTTTTTACCATAGTTCTTATCTTCTTTCTTAAGTTACATTTGTATTCTTAACCAAATTCTTGGAAATTTTTTTTAAAACTACTTCGCATTTAATAAATAGATATTTAATTTTGTATCTTTTACTTCCAAAATTAAGCTTGTTATCATTAATTCCACTCCTGAATTTATGATTTGTTTTGAAATCTACTTTCTAACCATGTTTTGAAAACTTCTAAAAAGTTTTAAAAACTAGTTTTTTTTTTTTTTTTGGCTTAAAATTAATGTCATCAGCTAATCGTTTTATAACAAAGTAAGCATAGTGGAGTTGGTAGATTTACTATATGCAAAAATGAAATAAGTTTTGGGATCTATTATATACTTTTTAAAGTGCATAGAAGTAAAATCGATACGATTCTAGAAGTTGTGGACCAAAATTTAAATGGAATCTTACTTGAATTTGGTTAGCTTTGAGGCATCCATTAAGAACTTCAAGGCGATAGGCACACTCCCTGTTTAAGCTCCCAATTAACAAATATTGCTTCCAAGGATGGCGATATCTAAATTTGCCCTGGCGAGGCTCTCATCTTGCAAGGTTAGTCTGCCCCAACATGTGCAACATTTAGCTCAACATTTTTTTTTCAAGTGGGAGAAGTTAGAAGTTAGAAATGTAGTCACGTGAAACCTTTTTTTCGTTTTTTATTTCGAGTTTTCTGTTTACTTGTTTTTTGTTTTGGAAAATGGCGGTATCAATTTGTCCTTTACTTTCGTTTCTAAGAACAACACCATATAACCTTGATTCAATACCAAATAGATAGTTACTAAACTTAGTTTCAATTACCTTTATTTTAGTTTTTCTTTTTCAAAAACCACAAGAAACAAGAAACCATTGTGATGAAACATGAATTAAAAAAAAAAAAAAATAGAAGAAGAAGAAGAAAGAACGAACGAAAGAAATGAATTAGAAGATTATCAAACAAGCCCTAAAAGGTATCTAACTTGATCGAGCTCGAATACTCACTGATGATTCTTCATTTGATTTTGAATTTAGAATAGTTCTATATTTTTGCATGTCGGCCTTTAAAGGAGATTAATTATCATCAAAAGCCAACAAATTATCACTAAATTACCAAAAAAAAAATTAGACAATATTTTTAATCATGTTTGGTAACTATTTAATTTTGAAAAATTCTTGAAAAGTAGATAATAACAAAAACAAAACAAAACAAACAAAACAAAAAAGTTGTCAAACGGGACGTGAATTCCGTACTTAAGAGAACAACCTTTCTCCTAACCCTAAATCGAGTAGGCGTGAATTCCGTCTTGCACCCTATGACCAGCTATCTACCCGATCTTATCCTTGAAATGGGAGGCTTATTGAGCCGGCATTGTTGAGCCAACCCTCACCCATGCAAATCTAAGGATAATCCCGAATAAACATCAGTTCACAGTTAGCTCAGGATTAAGATCGAGTTACCTAGATCGTCTATGCGAAATAGTCAGTCTTAAACAGTAAACAACATTATAAAATAAGAGTGACTTATTTCTTGGTCCGATCTTATGCAAATTCATTACATAGGACGCCCCCACTTCTCATGTCAATACATGAACGAATCTGGATCACTTCGTTTGTAGTATCTTTACAACAACTTGTACCAGCTACAGAGTAGGCTGCGTCCAATAGTGTTACCATAATAAGATACCCAATCTTAATCATATACTATAGACCGATTTGGCTATTTACTTGAACTTGATCCATATTTATGTCTCTACTTAAAGTTTAAGTATTCATATAATAACTATGAATCTTAGTTTATTGAATTTAGACTTTATGAATGCAATTAATAGATTCAATAACAATTTTATTGAAGAAGTGTTGAATAACATCTTTGTTGAGAATATGTTTAACTTTACAAACTTCGAGTTTTAGGACACACAACCCAACAATACTCCCACTTGGACTAAAACTCCAGTGGATCAATATATACAAATATATACAATATTGAATTACACTTGGAGAATCAAATAAATAAATACAATAAACTAGGGCATCAAATACCCATAAATTCTCCACTTTCCCTAGTGACAAATATCTCATAGACCTAGCCCTACCAGGTGACCCTCGAACACTTTAGCCGAGAAGGCCTTTGTAAATGGATCAGCTAAGTTGTCTTGTGAGGCTATCTGCATGACGATCATGTCTTCTTTGTGTACAATCTCCCTAATGAGATGGTACTTCCGCTCGATGTGCTTTCCACATTTATGGCTTCAAAGTTCCTTTGAATTTGCAACTACTCCACTGTTATCACAATATAGGGTGGTTGGCAAGTGCATATTTGGAACTACTTCCAAATTCATTAGGAACTTTCTGAGCCATACTACTTCTTTTTCTATTTCACTTATAGCTACATACTCAGCTTCCATTGTGGAGTCAGCAATACAACTTTGCTTGATACTTCTTCACACTACTGCTCCTTCATACAGAGTGAATATTGACCCCAAAGTTGATTTCCTTGAATCTATATCGATCTGAAAGTCAGAATCAGTGTATCTAGTAAGGATAAAATCCTTAGCACTATACATGAGCATATAATTTCTCATTCTCCGGAGATACTTGAGAATGTTCTTAATGGCAATCCAATGATCATATCTAGGATTGGACTAAAATTTGTTGACTATTCTAACTGCATAGCATATATCGGGACGAGTACACAACATTGCATAAATTAAACTCCCTACTATTGATGCATATGGAATTTGTTTCATATCCTCAAACTCTTGAGGTGTCTTAGGACTTTTTTCCTTAGACAGATGAATTTCATTTCTGAAAGGCAACGTTCATTTCTTAGAATTTTGCATTTTATATCTAAACAACATCTTATCTATATAAGATGCTTGAGATAATGTTAAAGTTCTGTTCTTGCGGTTCCGAACTATTTGGATCCTAAGAACATATTGTGCTTCTCCTAAATATTTCATTTGAAATTACGTAGGCAACCTTCTCTTAATGTCAGTTAGAAATTCTACTTCATTTCCAATGAGTAAAATATCATCAACATACAACACCAGAAAAGCGACAGTTTTGTTAATGATTTTCTTGTATACACAAGGTTCATCAACATTTTTTTTAAAGCCATAAGATTTGATCACAGTATCAAATCTCATATTCCAGGATCTAGATGCTTGTTTCAACTCACAAATAGATCGATTAAGCTTGTAAATCTTTTTCTCTTAACCCCATTCAATAAACCTTTCTGGTTGAGACATATAGATACTCTAATCAAGATAGCCATTCAGAAAGGTTGTCTTGACATCAATTTTTCATATTTCATAATCATAAAATGCAGCCATGGACAAGAGTATTCTAATCGACTTAATCATGGCAACCGGAAAGAAACCACCGGTCAAGCTATTGCACAACCCTCCCACTACGACGAGGAATTCTTAACTCTTGAGAAGGATGTGAAATACCAGTTTCATCAATAACTCTTGTTGATGGACCTGCTCTGTCAACAAATCTTGTTGACACATTTGTTGTTTCTCTGGACATTTCTTCCATTACTAGCTTACTGCGAGGTTGATGATTCTTTATGTGGTCTTCCTCCAGGAAGGTTGCATTTGTCGATACAAATACCTTGTCTTTTTTAGGATCGTAAAAAAAAAAAAAAAACCACATTTCGTTTCTTTTGGGTAGTCTACAAATAAGCATACTTTTGAACGACATTCCAATTTTTTAGGATTTTGTACCAACACATGTGCTGAGAAACCCCAAATTCTAAAGTGATGTAAACTTCCTTTACGTCCCCTCAAGAGCTCGCAAAGTGTTTCAAAAACGCTTTTTGAAGGAACCATGTTTAAAATATACACTGCAGTTTCAATTGCGTGTCCCTAGAAAGAATTTGGTAACTGAGCATAACTCATCATGGAAAGAACCATGTCCAACAAGGTTCTGTTTCTCCTTTTTGCCACACATTTTACTGAGGTGTGCCAGGGGCTGTGAGTTGAGATTGAATTCCATGTTCTATCAAATAGTTTTGGAATTCTAAGTCCATATAATCACCACCTCGATCTGATCGAAGTGTCTTAATCTTTTTTACCTAATTGATTCTCAACCTCAGCCTTATACTCTTTGAACTTTTCAAATGTTTTGAACTTTTGATGTATTAGATAAATATGCCCATACCTAGAATAGTCATCAATGAAGCTGATGAAATATTCATACCCTCTTCTATCTTTAACATTCATAGGACCACAAAGGTCTGAATATATTAGCTCCAAGGGTTCTTTGGCTCTAAGACCTTTTCCAGAAAAATATCTTTTAGTCATTTTACCCTTAAGACAGGATTCACAAGGCGGTAATGAACGGTCTTCTAACTTATTTAGATGATCGTTCTTAACTAGTTTCTCAATCCTGTTGAGATTTATGTGATCTAGTTTTAAGTGCCAAAGGTAGGCATTTGGAGAAACTTTACTTTTCTTATAAGTTTCAGTTGTTTTAAACATCTCTATGTTCAAAACGGCTTTAACCTTAGTCGATTTTAATAAATACAAGTTATTTTCTAATTTTCCAGAACAAATTTGGTTATTTCTTGAATTGATGAACACTTTATTATTTTCGAAAGAAACTTTATAATTTTGTTCTAGTAAATAAGAGATAGATATTATATTCAGTTTCATAAAAGGAATGTAATAAATATTTTAAAGATAAATGTATTTATTTCATATAAATAACTTCATATCTCCTACTACTTTAGCTGAAACAGTCTCCTCGGTCCCTACTTTAAAGATTATTTCACCTTCTGTCAACTGTCTCCAGGACCTTGTTTCATGTGAGAAAGTACAAACATGATTGGCGGTACCTGAATTAATCATCCAGGTTTTATCGTTTCCACTAAACATGTTTAGATAACAAGTAAATCATATTTATCTTGTTGTTCGAATTTCACATTCTCATCAATATCATTCAAAACTTTAGATGAGTTGGGAGATAGAGGATAATCCTCTGTTAAAACTCTTTTAGAACCATTAACCGCTAGTAATTTGTACGTTGATTTGATTTACCGTTAGCTAATTCAAAAGTGAGTATTTTAGAAGAATTCGACATGCTGAAAATTTTAAAACAAATTCTAATTAGCAAATTGCAACTAAATTCAAAGTCAAGATTTAGCAAAACAAGTAATAATATACCCATAACCATTATTTATTTGCAACGATACTATAGTGAGTCAGAATACGTGCTACTGAGGGGCAGTCAAATACTCCTTCACTAAAGCAAAACAATTTTGACCAAACACTATCTCCAGAATAAATTGTATTCCTATAGTCATTTAGTTACCATTTTCGGTCAGAAATTACTAACACTTTAGTAATTCTGTAAGTATAACCCTCCGTTTTCAGATGTCAAAGGTCGGCCTCAACTATGCTATCGAAATGGAGAGTCAAGGTTGGGAATGGACCTAAGAAATCATACCCATTTCTGGAGTTTGAGTTGTTCCAAATCCTATGCTACAACCCTCCGAGGGGATAACTATCATTAAACGACTAGCAAGGGACGCCTAAATCAAACCAACAGATGCAACATATGAATCTCAAGGTCCAAACTAACGGAAGTGACTGCAGGACTCATTGACACATATCCTTCACTCACTTACTATGAACTACTTCCCCCGTTCACTTTGTTATTGACTCATACAAATACTTTCCGAATAGCGTCATATGAATCTCACGATGTAAATTATGTGGAGACGTGGAAGTTGGAATCTATGTATCATATATTTGATTTATATTTGAATGACTTCCCCTTATTCACTAGAATCTAGATTTATGCAAATACTTACCGAATGGAGATCACTCCTAGGGTGACACGAAGTACCGCTTAAATCTCGATTGTGAACTTTTAGGGATGTGAGAACTAAAAATAACGTATCGTATATATTATTAATCTCCCACTGAAGTGTTCTAATAACTTTATCATATAAGTTATTAAACTCCCACTGAAATGTTCTACTATTAATTTGGGTAAATTTATACTTAGGTTCATTTCGACTAATTAAACAACCCTAAGTCTATGTAGTTTATCCAAGTATAACGCTTATAAATGGATTTTAAACCTACGATGTCTAGGTGATAAACCGTTTTATTACCTCACACCGCTCACGTATGCTTATAAAACCGATTACAACGCTCAATTATTTGGCCATAATCCCTAGGTAGGAGGTGTTTCGTAGACTGTCAACTTAAGTACCTCCAGCCTTAGATAGGATTATATATTGATTGAGTTTGTAACCATGCTTTACAAGATGTCGACCTATTTTAACTTATTAAAATGGGTGATTAACTTACGTGAGCATGCAACTTATCTTCGTTATGGATTTTAATGTCTAACTCAATTTTATAACAACTTATAAAAAATAGAGATGCACTTACATTCACAACATGCATCAAAGGTATTCAAATTTAATATAACAATTATATTAAATAAGTGAAACCCTAAAACATGCATTTTATACATTATAACAATTTATAACATATATAATGCATGTAACATGCTTCCTATGGTGGGATTTCAAATCTAAATGGCATACGATATGCACAAACATGTTTAAATATAAATACAACATACATCACATGCATAATTATTTAAATAAACACTGATATGGTTCAACTTTGGCATCCTAAGCAAGCAAAATAACTAAATTATTACAAAAATAGGTCCAAAATAGCTTCAAATTGGTGTAGAACCGCCCGAACCGACCCGAACTAAACCCAAATCGCTCGAACCAGACCTCAAAGGCATAAAAATGGGTTAAACCGGTCCAAAGATGGTCAAACTAGACCAGAATGAAGCTAAACTAGACCAAAAGACACCCAGACCGGTCGGATCAGCTTCCTTCCACGCAAACCGGATTGAGAGAGCACGCATTTATGGGTTGGGATGAACAACGTTGAGACGCTGCATCCCAGCGTTGTGACGTTGTGGGAAGAACACCACGATCTGGGAAGTCATGAAGAACAATGTTGCAACGCTCAAGGGCAACGTTGCAATGCTACCTGGACAGAAGTAGTTCTGCAGAAAAAATCTCCTCGACCTTGCTTACTTTAATCTCCAAATTACAACCTAATTCGGACTCTAGTGGCTCCAAATAAATTATAGACTCTAGAGCACACATATAAGCTCATCAAACAAGAACCAATTACAAATTTAACTTGGAAATAAAAGAGAAATCTAATGCCAAAGCTGGAAAAACATCCATATCAGTCCAAAACATGCAACATCAGAAATTCACCCACTAAAACTCAAATTAACACTAATTGAGTGCTTAATACTCTGATACCGATTGATGGAATATACAAGCATGGAATGGAAGCAAACAAAATCAATAAGCACTCTAATTACATTTAATTTGAGTTCTAAAGTATACTTTTTAGAAAAAAACACAAGAGGGTTTCAAGTTTCATACCTTTGATGAATTCTCCCGATTCCAAGCTGTTCTTCACTCCAATTCAGCTCCAAATCAATCCTGAACTACCAAGAGATCTTCTATACTATTCTTAGCCTCGAATTTGAGTGGTGGAACTCAAATTTGAGTGAATTGGGTGAAAGAATTTTCTGGGTTTAAGAGGAAGAAGAAGATGAGTTCAAAAACTCATCTCTCAACAAAGAGCACTACCTCTTCCACTTCAATTCAGAGTGTTTTATCACTCTACACCATGCAAGCACTCACTAACAACCAAATTTTCAACTCCAAGTTGCAAGTGTTAGTGGGATTTGTGTGTGTATGCATGAAGAAACCTCATGCATGGAGAAAATGAGGGGAAAACCCACTTTCTCCGAATTTTCCAAAATTTCCATTTTCTCAAATTTTTATTTCATTTTTCAATTGTTTAATTAACTAAAATCTTATTTGATTAATTCATAATTAATCAAAACTGAAAAAAAAATCCAATTTCTTAAATTGGATTGAAATTGGAAATTAATTAAACGTAATTAATTAATTAATTTAATATCAAATATTAAATTGATCGCACACCTAATTTTAAACATGAATTCTATTCATGTAATTAATATTTAGATCAATATTTAAATATTATAAACTCTCCAATTTTGTTTAATTTCAACAAATTAAATGTTAATTATATCGAATATAATTAAACAAACCCTAATTTGATTTTGAACTTATTCAAATTCAAACCGTAATTCAATTTGAACAATTCAAATTGATATCATTTCAAATTCATTCAATTTATTAATTCAAGGTGTTTATGTTTTACGAGCTAGTAGAGGGACCTTATGGACCTACAGATCATGAACTCCAACGATATAAGATTAATTGGCTAAAACTCTTTTGACCGAATTAATCAGTATTCGTTAACTATCAAGTCACACCACTATAGCTCGATAGTTGCATTCTTCTCACTATAGATATATTTGTGTCCACATGATTTGACCATAACCAGTAAGTTGACCCTTCACAAGTTGTTCGTGATAACGACTGAGTCAATATGCTATTTTACCCCTGATATTATGTCTTGCTCCTTAAGTTTCACTGATCATCTAATGAGCAATTGGTTTATGATCCAATCGATAAACCAGATCCCTCTCGGGCCAATGAGAGGATGGGACCCCTTGTTCAAGATTTGGATTCAATACTTAAGAGAATAACCTTTCTTCTATCCCTAAATCAGGTAGGCATGAATTCCGTCTTGCACATTATATCCCCAGCTATCTACCCAATCTTACCCCTGAAATAGGAGGTTTATTAAGCTGATGCCGTTGAGCCAACCCTCACCCATGCAAATCTAAGGATAATCCTAAATAAACAGGAGTTCACAGTTAGATCAAGATTAAGATCGAGTTACCTAGGTCATCCAAGCGAAATAGTCAGTCTTAAATAGTAAACACTGTTATAAAGTAAGAGTGACTTATTTCTTGGTCCGATCTTATGCAAACTCATTACATAGGACGACCACACTCCTCATGCTAATACATGAACGAATCTGGATCACTTCGTTAGTAGTATCTTTACAACAACTTGTACCAGCTACAGAGTAGGACGCATCCAATAGTGTTACCAAAATAAGGTACCTAACCTTAATCATATACTATAGACCGTTTTGGCTATTTACTCGAACTTGACCCATCTTTATTTCTCTACATAAAGTTCAAGTATTCATATAATAGCCATGGATCTTAGTTTATTGGATTTAGACTTTATGAATGCAATTAATGGATTCAATAACAACTTTATTGAAGAAATGTTGAACAACATCTTTATTGAGAATATGTTTAACTTTACAAACTGCGAGTTTTAGGACACACAACCCAATAGTTTCACCCCCCTCCCCTAGGTAACGAGCAAGTTCTTGATTCAAGATGAGTTGTTGACTGCCACATGATGAGAGTCTTCTACTACATTGTAGGTCTACATGTTTTAAAGTCCTGTGTAGATAGTTTGCATATCATGAACCACATGTATTTGAATTTTGGGAGTGTAAGATAAAGTAGTTGTGATTGTACAGTTTAAATGGTGTTCTTGTAGTACTTAAACTTCGTTGACGGTTGTATATAACAGGAGATGGAAAGCTATGAAATGTACTTGTGAATGTCATGATATGGAATATGTCGAATGGTAATTAAATGTATTGAATGATTGTTGTGTAACTGTTCGTATTCAGGTACAGATTGGGTTAGTTGGATGCTAAGTGTCATCAGGGGAGGTCTGACACTCATGCTTTCCAAAACTAATAGAAGTTGTTCTATTGATAGTCTCGGTTGGTTTGAGACTGTTGAAGATTTGGTTTGTTTGAATTATAATTTTCTCTATGGCATTGACTCTGCAGATGTCTCAAATAAAGTAGTAACATAAGGTTTTGACATTAGAATATTTTCCTGCAAAATACTTTCCTAATCTGTAAATATCTGGCAGATTTATGTAGTATGATATTTTTCTTTATTGTTGCGTGGCTTATTTTCTCATATTTGGGAGATGTTTCCTTTTCTAGAATTTTCTATAAAAGGAGTGTTCTGGTATGCTTTCTATGAGCAATTTTTTATTACGCCGATTTGGATTTTTTAGAGCAAGACATTTGCAGCATTCAACCGAATTCTCCTACATTGTGATTTTTGGGTTTTATGTCCTAAAAGCTTGCAGTTTGTAAAATAATAAACATTTTTTGTTATCAAAATACTTGTTATTGATCTCATAAATTGTATGAAAGTCTAAATCCAATAAACTCAGACCCATGACTATTGTATGAGTACTTGAACTTTATGTGGAGACATAAGAGTGGATTGGGTTCGAGTAAATAGTCAAAATGATCTATGGTACATGAATGAGATTGGGTACCTTATTCTGGTAACACCATTGGATGCGGCCTACTCTGTAGTTGTTACAAAGAGTTGTAAAGTGCTACATGTGATGTGATCCTAATTCATAGATGTTATGATATGAGGAGTGGGGGCGTCCTATACAATGAGTTTGCATAAGATTAGGACCAAGAAATAAGTCACTCTTACTTTATAACACTGTTTACTGTTTAAGACTGACTATTTCACCTAGATGACCTAGGTAACTCAATCTTAATCTTGAGCTAACTATGAACTTCTGTTTATTCAGGATTTCCTTTAGATTTTCATAGTTGAGGGTTGGCTCAACATCGCCGGCTCATTAAGACTCCCATTTCAGGGGTAAGACCGGATAGATAGCTGGAGACATAGGTGCAAGACGGAGTTCACGCCTACCCGATTTAGGGATAGAAGAAAGGTTGTTCTCTCAAGTACTGAATCCAGATCTTGAACAAGGGGCCCCACCCTCTCACCGGGCTGAGAGAATTTGGTTTAGTGATTGGATCACAAACCAGTTGTTCATTAGAGGATCAGTAGGGACTTGAGGAATAAGACGTAATCTCAGGGGTAAAACAAATATTTGACCCAACCGTTATTACGAACAACCTGTGAAGGGTCGACTTGCTGGTTATGGTTAAATCATGTGGACATAATATATCTACAGTGAGGGGAGTGCAACTATGGGCTTTAGTAGAGTGACCCATTAATTAACGAATGGAGATTAATTTGGTCTAATGAGTTTAGCCAATTAATCTTGGATCGTTGGAGCCCATGATCTGTAGGTCCGCGAGATCCCCTACTAGCTCGTAACGGACTAGCTCTAGAATAGCGTGATAAGTTAATTTGAATCCTTCAAATTAGAATTAAGAGAATTAGTAATTATATGAGATATAATTACATGTTTAATTTGAGTATTAAACGGAATAGGAGAATTTATATATATTTAAATATGATTTAAATATATAAAGATGGATATTTGATATTAAATTAATTAAGTTTTATTTAATAATTAATTTATAAAATTAATTAATTTTTCTTTTTTAAAATCAAAATAGATTTTTTAAAGTCAAATTTTGATTTTATAATAAATTTGAAAAGAAAAAAACAACAAAACACTAAAATGGAAAATAGAGATTTTCCATTATCCATCTTTGTAGTTGCTCACATATGAAGCATTTGCTTTGGCTTTGTCTTCTCCAAGCATGAGCTGTAACTCATGAACTCTTTTCTTTGCATGTTGATCTGCAATATAATGAAGAGATTGGAGTGAAAATCGGGGATACAATCTATAGAAATTTTGAGAGAAAATTCGGTTTGAAGAAAAATTTCTTTAACTGGTTTTCTGCAGTGAGCATATCTCTTTCATCCCTTGATTCAAGCTTGTTTTGAGTCCCACGACTCAATCTAGAGCACCAAGAGAATAGTGGAGAAATCTTGAGGTGGTCTGCAACAAGATTTGGAGAAGATAACAGCTGGAGAAGAAGTTCTACAAGAGGTATGTCTTGAAACTCACTTGTTTTTCTGCAAGAGCATGCTTTATATTTTTCCAAAATTAGTGAATTTGAATGCTTAGATAATCCTTGTTCTTCTGCTGTTGCTGATACAATCCTACAATGATCTTGTTTGTTCTCATTTTATTCTGCTATGCAAGTTCCTCTTTCGTTGAATACAAGACTTTGAAGATTATTACAGCTTAGGGGGAGCATAGCCTTAGCTGCCAGAGAAGGAATTCTCAGTTTTAGTGGGAGCTTAAGACTCAGCTTTGGAGAAAGGAGTACTTCATCATAGAGAGCTCCTAAAAATCAATAGTGAAGGGAGTTCACTGACATTGGGAAAGATATTGTTGTGAGAGGGAGTCTTACACACTGTCAAGTACCAAAGGAATTAAAATTGTAAAACTTTAGTTAGAGAATATGGTAGGCAAATTTTGTGAAAAGTTGATTTTAGAAAGTAGAAGGTATGTGATTTTTTGACCATTGTATAAGCAATCCCAAATGGACCTAAGAAAACTCGTATCAAACTTTTATCAATTTATAGTATGGATGACATCTAATGTAGTTGATCCAATATCATGATCAGTAATATTTATTCTTAATAATTGTTATTATTTTTCGCATAGAAGTAGATGATAAGATCCATACCTAAATGACCATAATAGAAACATCCTTCCAATTAAAATCCAATAAAAGTTAGACATAATATTCAAAAAAAAAAAAAAAAAAAAAATATATATATATATATATAGAACATCGTATTAGAGTCCAATGAAGCCCAAACAACCAAACGAGTATTTGGTCAAAAAATTGAGATATGACCCAATAATAGTGATTTCCCAATGGTTATCACAAAGAAACACCATTTAAGGAGACACATGTTGAGGATCTCAAACATCGAAAAGATGAAAAAATTTCACAATTTTAATTAGATACATGGATTACCTCCTCTCATCACATATTAATTTTGAGATGGAGCCATGTTTATCTAATAATCACTATAAATTTTCAGCCCTCTTATTTGAAAATGCTTCAAAGCATTAACAAGGAGTTTCTTCATCAATGGTAATGACATGATGAGCTAAAAGAATAGTAGTTCCATGGCATGGCTGCAATGAACCTTCATCTTGCAAATCATTTTGTTGCTGTGGTGCTACACCTGATTGTACTTCCACAGCCTTGAAACCTGCCATTGAAGCTAACTTTTGAACGGAATCCACAATCTTCTCTATACAACAAATTGTGTCAAATAGAAGTGATGTCAATGAAATAACATGAACAATCTCCATAGCATTATTCACTTCTTCAAATCTCCATTCTTCCAAATGGGACTTGAGGTTCTCAGCTGCAATCTTTGCTTTTTCTATGTGGGCTTTGGCTGTTAGTGGAGGAACCATTTTTCTTAGTGCTAATGATAATTCTCTTAACCCACGACTTGATTCACTGCATATCTTCCTACATTCCTCTTGGAATTGACCATGGACTTGTGATGGCATCTACAAAATAAAAGATCATCATCAGCATATATATGTACTCTTAACCAAATGTGAAAAGTATTTTTTTTTCTTACAACGTCTCTTAGCCAAAGTTTTTATCTTTCTTAAGTAACATTTATATTTTTGACTAAATTTCTGGAAATTTTTTTTTAAAACTACTTCGCATTTAATAAATAGATATTTAGTCTTGTATCTTTTGCTTCCAAAATTAAGCAATTTATAATTTGTTTCGAGATCTACTTTCTAACTGTGTTTTGAAAACTTTTGGAAAGTTTTAAAAACTAGTTTTTTTTTAAAAAAAATAAAATTTACTTAAAATTAATGTTATCAACTAATCATTTTATGATAAAGTAAGCATAGTGAAGTTGGTAGATTAACTATATGCAAAATTGAAATTGGCTTTGGGATCTATTATAAGCTTTTAAAAGATGTAGAAGTAATTCGATACAATTCTAGAAGTTGTAGATGAAAATTTACATGAAATCTTACTTGAAATTGGTTAGCTTTGAGGCATCCGTTAAGAACTTCAAGGCGATAGGCACACTCCCTGTTTAAGCTTCCAATTACCAAATATTGCTTCCAAGGATGACGATATCTAAATTTGCCATGACGAGGCTCCCATCTTGCAAGGTTAGTCTGCCCAAACATGTGCAACATTTAGCTCAACATTTTCTCAAGTGAGAGAAGTTAGAAGTTAGAACTGTAATTACACATAACCTTTTTTTTCGTTTTTTATTTCGACTTTTCTGTTTACTTCTTTTTTGTTTTGGAAAATGATGGTATTAATTTGTCCTTTAATCCCGTTTTTAAGAACAACACTATATCATCTTGATTCCATACCAAATAAATAGTTACTAAACACAGTTTCTATTACCTTTATTTTAGTTTTTCTTTTTAAAAACCATAATAAACAAGAAACCATTGTCATGAAACATGAACTAAAAGAAAAAAAAAGAAGAAAAAAGAAAGAACGAAATAAATGAATTAGACAATTATCAAACAAGCCCTAAAAGATATCTAACTTGATCGAGCTCGAATACTCACTAACGATTCTTCATTTGATTTTGAATTTAGAATAGTTCTATATTTTTGCATGTCGGTCTTGGAAACCTCTCCTTCTTTTGATAATCCAAAATATTCAACTCCAAAGCCTGCCAACGATAATTTACACATACAATCATCAATCAAGTCAAAAAAAAAAAAAAAAAAAAAAACTAAAGGAGATTAATTATCATAAAAAACCAACAAATTATGACTAAATTATCGAACACAAATTAGACAATATTTTTAAATGTTTGATAACTATTTAATTTTAAAAACATTCTTGAAAAAGTAGATAATAACCGAAAAAATAAATTAAAAAAAACAAACAAATAAGTTAATCAACGATCGTACATACCTTCAAAGAAAATGGCAAGAGATTGAATGTTGGTGGCGACCAAATAATGAAGATCAGTGCCAGCCCAAACAGGTCGCACAAAAATACAAACAATGACAGTGAAACAACAACCAATGAGAATAGTTAGAATCCTACTAATTGCAAGCTTTGCAATTTCATCGTCTCTATATCCTGATAGTGATACCATACAGAATGTCAATATGAATATCAGCATCCCATAATCGTATCTTGCCTTTATCTTTGGGAAGAATCGTATGAATGTTGATATTCCACCTGCCATATTTCATTTAAATACAAAAGAAAAAAAATATTAAATGACACGTAGTAATGAGATTTCAAACATTTGATCTTTTCATCAAAGATATAATGTCTTAATCAATTGAATTAATATGTTCAAGTTAGAGAGAATGAGTTCAATTCATGGTGGCTACCTACATAGGATTTAATAATATGTAGGGGTGAGTATTTAATCTTTTGATATTTTGTTCAAGAATAAATTAATCTCTTTAACTAAATTTGAACTATAATGATACGAGTTGATTGATATAGTTAAATCACTATTAAACTTAAATAAAACAAACACACAAACAAAGTTGTTAGTTAAGACATGTGCATGATTTATTTATTATTTTTCAAATACATTATTAAATCATTTCCCTTGGCTTAGATATATATTATTTTTTTGTAATGTCAGTAGAGTCGATGAAGAGTTATAATAGTACAATTGTATCTTGCAGCTCTTACTTTTAAAATTTTGATGCCCCCATTTTATTATTGTACAACAGAAAAATGTATTGATTTGATTTAATAATATAATACTCACACAAAAAATGAATCAAGAATAAAACTCATCTATCCTAAGAAATTAGAGAAAAATACTCTCAAAATTTCTTTTTAACACTAAAAATTGTTTAAACTCCATCAAATATCGTTGTCAATTATGTAGACTTCGACTAATCTCATGAAATAAACAATATGATTGTTGTATCATTCCTTGGTTATACACATTTTAGATTGGTGAGCACTTAGATATTTGAGTGTACTATTCTCAAAGTAATTATTTTACTTTCACGCTGATGTTGTCGTAAAGTGGCCTTCTCAGACAACACAAATAATTCTTTTCAACATATTTTAACGAAACCACATATCTGGAATTCAATTCCAGTTAAACTTAGGCTTTGCCAAAGTGTTTTTTGATAGTAATTACCCAAATTAGAGATAATCATTTTAACATAATTAGATTACCATAAATTTTTTTATTCCATGTTTTACTCATTTTTCATTGGCAAGAAACATTTGAGGATGGACAATAACTAAAAATTTACCTAGGACGAACACAAACAAGCCAAGCATTATTGGTCGGCCAGTCTCTCCACCCAAGCTTGCCAAATAATGAGCTCCAAACCCTAGGGCCCCAGCTAAAAACGTTGCCATAACTCTATTTAAACCTCTTCCTAGCGTCCCTCCTGTTCAAAATATGTCACGAGCATTAAGAATATGAATAGATTATAAAATTTATCATAATCTATCAACTCGAGATTTTAGGTCTAAGGATAGTTTGTTAACAATATTAAAATTGGAGGGTCATGATCTCTTAATCATCATCTTCACTGATTGAATATGAATGAAAGATTAAATTGAAAATTTCTATGAATATTACACTTACCAACCGAAAACTCAAAGACGACAATGACAGTGACGATAGCCCACATTGTAGACGTTCCAAATCCATCATATAAAGGTTTGAAATAGTAGAAGAAAGACACCAAGGTTATAGCTAATCCAACTTTCAAAGCATGAACTACTCTTCTTGGGTCGTCCTTCGCTAGCTTGACCGCCATGGCCGGGAGCTTCGCAAATACGGGTTTCACCCACCTCAAGCATAAAGGTAGCAACCCTTCATACCCATCAGAATTTTTCTCAGTTGCCATTGTTAGAGCGAAGCCTTCTGTGTATTGTTTTTGGGGTTATAAAAAAAATAGCGTTAATCTCTACTTAATATAGTGTGAGTTTCCGCGTAAAATGAAATTAAAAAAAAAAAAAAAAAAACATTTGCATGTGAATGCTTTAAAAATGTTTAATGAGTTATATATATATATATATATATATATATATCATTTGGCATTTATGAGTGTACTCTCCTTTGACTGTTCTTGGTTAACGTACAATCCCATAAAAAAATAAAAATAATATTCATACTGAACCGAACAGATCGCTATTTTCAATTGCATATTTAAAAGTTTAAAACATGTGACTCAATTTCGGAGTATGTAAAATAAAAATAAATTTTGAGTAGAAGGACATTGATAATGTATGCTGGCTCCTTCATGGGCACCTTTTTCAGATTTTTGTTTCTTTAATCTTTTTTCAAGAAATAGGTGCTGACATTCTGACAATATATATGGTATATACGTATATAGCATATAGCATATGATTTGCTTATCACATGCATATTAGCTGTCAATTTTTTTTTTTTTTTNCATTCTGACAATATATATGGTATATACGTATATAGCATATAGCATATGATTTGCTTATCACATGCATATTAGCTGTCAATTTTTTTTTTTTTTTTTTTTTTTAAAGAAAAAGGAAACTATTGAGCACTATTTGAGGTGCTGAATTGAGATAGGATATCTGTGAAATTCATATGTCTGTGTTTGGGGTGCAGAGTTATTTGATCTGAATTTATAGGTATGTGTTTAGGATGCAAAGTTGAGTTCATATGTTTAAATATCTGATGTAGTTTTTTTGAACTCTAAATAATATACTTTTATGATTACTATTTTTGTTTTGAAACTTTTTTATTTAATAATTCTACCAATATTTGTTTGAATAAAATATGAATGATAATTTTTCTTTTAATTTTTAAAATTTTTCTTTATTTCTTTTTTGGGCAATGAACAACAACTAACCCATTACATTTATTATAGAAATATAGTTAAATAAAATGAGAAACTAAAGCGAAATCAAAACGTATGATTCTAGCTAATTTTTCTCCATAAATTTCATTATCATCTTCTTTGTCTTTTCTTTCTATTGTTGCTTTATATTTTTACTATGTCATGAATTTTTTTTAATTAAATCTCCCCCATCAATGTAATAACCAATGGAATGTCAACACATTTCTTCAATAGTTTCACTTTCATTTCCTCTAAATTTGGAGGATCATCAAAGAACAAATCTCTATTTTCACTAATTCTTGCTGGAAAATGTACTAGGGAAAAAAGTTTATTTTATAGTTTTTTTGTTATATGTTACATATTTTTCTACTACATACATACTTTTCGTCTAAATATTCTTAAAACTCATTTGATTGTGAATTCATTACGTATAAATATTGCATTTAATGTAGACAAAATAATAATTTTTATATAATCAACAACCCTACAACATACTTTAACAGTCATCAATCTTATAGTAGTCAGAATTGGTTGTGGAAGTTGATTATCAAATATGATTTTTGCTGGAGTTTGTAGTCGGTGGTGGTTGTCGGAGCTTGAAGTTGGTCACATGAAGGTGTGGAGTTGGTTGTCGAAGTTTGTCATCGGAGGTGGTTTTTGAATCACAGAGTCGGTCGGGCAAAAGTGGTCGTTGAAGTTGATCATTGAAGATGATTTTCACTAGAGATTGTAATCGAAGGTGATTGTCAGAGCCCGAAGTTAGTTGCATGAAGGTGGTATTAGAGTTGATTGTCGGAGTTTGTCATCTAACGTGGTTGTTGAACAACCTCGAGTTTGTCGTCAGAGTTGCTCGCTCAAAGGTGATCATTGAAGGTGATTTTCATTGGAGTTTGTAGTCGGAGGTGGTTGTCAGGGCTTACGATGATGGTTGTTAGAGTTGGTTAACGAAATCTGTTGTTAGAGCCAATAGGTTGTTGGAGTCGGTAGCGCGAAGGTGGTCATCGGAGTTGTGTCACTGAAGGTGGTTGTTGGAGACCAAAATTAGTTATCGGAGTTGATCGTGCAAAGGTTGTTAGAGCTTGGAGTTGGTCGCCAGAGTTGTCATCGAAGGTGGTTGCCGGAGTCCGGATTTCATCGCCGGAATTATCATCGTAGTTGGTTGTCGGAGCCCAGAGTTGATCGCCGGAGTTGTTATCGGAGGTGCTTGTCGGAGTCCAGAATTAGTTCTTGGAGTGTGACAGTGGTCGATGGATAGAGTCATTGAAAATATGGGAAGAAGGGAGAGTTGGGGTGAGTTGGTAAAATATACCAATTCAACTCCACTAACATTTAAAGTTGGTAGGTCAAACAATGAGTTATTATATTATACCAACTCAATTCAACTCATGTTGGTGAACTAAACACCCCCTTAATAGTATTCTTGTAAAGAGATAAATATATTTTTTTTAATGTAAATATGAATAGAGCTCACATTAAAAAAAAAAAAAAAAAAAAAAAAAAATATATATATATATATAATTGATAGATAAATCAGAGATTTGAATTTCTTACTTGGCATATATGTGTGTGTGAGAGGGTTTGAATCTCTCTGTATATATGTGTGTATGAGAAAGGATATTATAATTTTATGTGTGAGAGAGAGGATGTTACAATTTAGACTGAAAAATGACCATTTTTGAGAAAATATGGAAGTCAGGTATCTTAATCCAATCCATTTTTTTTTTCCCAAAAGATTAAGATATATACTCCTTTTGTTAATGCTTCTATGTTATTTTTTAAATTGGTGTCTGTTTCAAACTAGTTTTCACGTCATTTAACTAACATTTGAACTTTTAGTCAAATTTTTTAAATGAAAAAAAAAATATAAATCTATTTCTTTAATTTCAAGACAATGACTTAGTATTTGAAATAAAAGAACGGTAGAAAGTTAATAACAAAATAAAGAATAGAGTTAATGATGTAGATCAAATAGTGTTTATAAAATGTCAACATGAGCATAGCTCAACGAACATAAGACATACACTATTGACCATAAGATCAAAGATATTCGAGTCTATGAGTCTATACTATTGAGATTGAAATTTAGTTGGGTTATTTAATTTTCTTTTTAATTATATTTTCTACCACTACCAATTTTAAAACACGTTTCATTCTATATGTATACTATCTAAAAAAAAAAAATATGTGGAGAAAATCTTTCCTTTTCTTTTTTGCCCTTATTTATTATTAAATGTCTATTTTGCTACTGGTTGATGGGATCTGACTATTTGATGTAAGTTTCTTTTAAGCTATATTATCCTTACTAAGTGTCTTTTATCACTATGAAAAAAATTGTGTTCCTTGACGCTTTTCAATATCGAATTTCAATGCACTAGACATTTTAAAAAATATCAAGAAAGTCAGTGTCAAGAATATGGATAATTTTGATACCGAATAATTGTCAAGTTGTATTCTAATTGACATGTTAAAAATGTCAAGAATATGAAATTTGTTGACGTACTTAAAGCATCAAGCGTAAAAATTCTCGACACATTATGTATTACATTTGTCAAAACGTGATAAATTATGTAGGTCAAATGTATTTTTATCTTGACATTAAGAGAGTGTCAATTTAATTAATCCTTGATGTATTTAACTTGTCAAATTTGTTTGTAATTTTCAAAAAAAGTTGTAATAGATGTTTAAATTATTTACCTATATTATTTCCACAAATATCTTTGACAAAGTTCATGTCTTCAACATTACCAATACTTACAACCTCAAAAAATTTCAAAATTACAAGAATGATTGAAACACACTTAAAAAGTGTGTACTTGGACTTAAAATTTTGTTAATTTTATTATAATTTGTGTTTGTTGATGTTTTATTATGTTTAATTATAGAAAATCAAGCATTTGGAATGAAGTGGGCCATTTTGAGTTTAAAATGATAAAAAAAATACCCCTATAATATATCAAAGTTTGCCCTAGGGCAAGAGAAAGGGTCAAAATTGATGAAATTGATGAATTAGGGCAAAAAGAGGTGTGAAAACTACATGAGCAGCGCTATTCCTATAGGCGAATGGCCACTCATTTTCTTCATTTTTTCGTTATCTATCCATCTACAGTATTAGATCGCCCTCGAGCAAGATAGAAACACACAATCATACAAAAACAATAAGATCACTTAATTGCAAGGTGATATAGCCTTTTACTGTTGCCTGTAAATGGCCAATTAACTAAAATTTATATTATACCGATCAATACTACCCATACTACTAAGTAATACAAGTGGTAAGATTGAGTCGATCTGCAGAGAAGTATGAAGATTAGTTTCTCAAAGTTGATTATTGAGTTAAAGTGATAAATGGGAAATTTTGTGTGCAATAGGAAATAAAGTACGAAAAAGTAGAAGCATACAAATAAAAGAATTGATGTGCAATCAAACAAAACATTCTAGCTTAGAGGAACGAAATCATCCAATGTAATTTCGATCATCAAATTCTCAAGGTTTGATTTTAATTCCTCACCGATGGTCCTAAATATCAAATTAGAGGTTGATAGTATGAACATTATGTTAGTTGAACTACGCTCTTGTTGGCTCAAATTAGTCAATTTAATTAGATGAGAAGCATCTTAATCAATTTTACTAATTGCATTACGTTATAGGGATTATGCTAGGATAAATTTCCTAGAAATGCCTAATTAGAAATTTAATACGATTTCTCTTAACATTCGTAGGTTCATGTTTTATTTCCATACATATATTATGTAATTTTGTGATTGCATGAATATATTATCAAAACGACAGTCTTACATCCTAACAAAATGTTTTTGCAACGATATGCTATTTTTTTTACTAACAAATTGAAGATTGCTTTTGTTAGAATTAATTATTTATGTAATTCCTATTTAAAGAATAAACCAATGTTGTCATTTGGCTGAACCTACAAAGTTGGCAATCCAAATGTGTTCTTGCTGAGTTAGATTCTAACGAGATAAACATATACCACAAATAGTATAACCACCTTATATTAAAAAATAACTATTTGAATATATATAAATATTTTTACCTTTTGAAGTCCATCTTATTATAAGGGACTCGCGTTTTAAGTTTTGTAATTGATTAAGTTATCAATGATGATCGTATCAAAGGGAATCACGTTTATTTTTTTGGGAATTCTCTTGGTTAACTTTGACATGATTGAGATAGCAAATGCAGTGGATTACATTGGTTATGATCCTATAAAGCGAGATGTTAGTCCTGGATATAATGTAAAGCACATCCTAAACTTTGTAATTAACTCTTAAAAATCCATATCAAAGAGGTTCTAATGTAATTGGTTGTTGCAGAGGAGGAAATGATATTATAGATGGTCAAGAAAAAATTATTTTTGAAGGAGATGCATCCACTAGCCCGACAATGAGCCCATGCAAAACACCATCTTGATTGAATAATCGATGTGATTCATTATTTGTTTATATATTTGTAAGAATATTCTATCTCACTTATAATTTGTTGGATCATGGAACTTTCGCAAACTTTATTTATCTTCCATTTGTTGTAACTACACATGAAGGAATAAAGATTTTTATGTTTAGAAAATTATATTATCACTTTTCTTCCATAGGTTGATAATACATATTTAGTATAAAATATTATTTTGATCTCTGTACTTTGAAGTTTGTTTAATATTTAATCCCTATACTTCAAATGTTCTATTTTAGTCTATGTGCTTTCAATAAATCTTAAATTAAGTCCCCAATGCTAGTTTATTGTTGATTTTTAAAAAGCCTTTTATTATTTTTAGCCTTTTTACAATAAATTTTGAAAATATATTCACGTATCATACTTCTTTGCATGAGAATTATTATTATTATTTTACCAATTTCAATAAAAATTAGGGCTAGTTGCATAAATGGAATTCAACCCCAAAATAATAGAGGTACAAGGATAAAATAATTGCATATATAGAACAAAAAATAGTAAAAGACCAAGAAACCCAGGCCAAACTACTATTTTGCGCATTGCTTCCCGATTTTCTCAAATTGGAAGCTATCACTAATAGCTACTATCATTGATAATTTTTAATATGAGAAATGTGCTATAAGTGGCTATTACTGATAGCTATCAGTACCTACCACTGATAGCTGCTATCAGTAGTAGCTTTTCGATTTGAGAAGTATGTTATTAGTTGTTTTTACTGATAGTTGCCATAAGTGAATATCACTGATAGCTGGTACCAACGGTAACTTTCAATTTGAGAAGCGTGCTATTAGTTGCTACCACTGGTAGCTGCAATCAATGATACTGCTATCAATGATAACTTTCAATTTAAGAAATGTGCTATCAATTGCTATGACTAATAACTGTTATCAGTTGCTATCAGTGATGCTACTATTGGTGAATATCATTAATAGTTGCTATTAGTGATAGCAACTGATAGCTACTATCAGCAATAGCTTTCAATTCGAGAAATGCGCTATTAGTTGTTATCATTGATACCTGTTATCAGTGATGTTGCTATTAGTTATAGCTTTCAATTTGAGAAATGGGTTATCAGTTGTTATTACTGATATGTTTCTATCAACAATAGCCAAATAGTGGCTATTGCTTATATGTTTCTATTAATGGTAATGTTTTGATGTTTTTTGTTGTTTGAATTTATCATGTTATACTTGTTTGTAGATAATCAGGGTCTTTTGATTAATTTGTTGATACATGTAGTGTGTTTGTATGTCATTATTGATGCATATAAATATAGAGTGATATCTTTCTACGTTGATAGTCATAAAGGATAGCATTGATAGCTATTGTCAGTGATATCTTCCTATTGCTATCATTGTAAAGAATATCACTTATAGTATTTGTGTATTATGTAACAATGTAGTATTTGAGATTATATGACTTCTCGAGATCGTTTGATTGTGCATAAAAGTTTTTCATTGATAGCATGATATAATAGTATCACTGATAACATGCTATCCATGATAACATATTATCAGTGATATTATTGATAGACTTTATACTCTTAAAGTCCTATAAAAAGAGAAAAAAACTATTGACTTGTTTGATAACGTTCTCATTTCTCATTTTTTTGAAAAATAAACTTTTATCGTTTCTTATTTCAAACTTTTAATAAATATTTCTAAAAATGGTGCAAACTTGAGGACTAAAAAAGTAGTTTCAAATCCATTTTCATTTCATGTTTCACTATAATAGTCAAAATTGATAATTGTCTTGTTGATCATAAGTCACTTATGAGTTAGACACTTTCAAGTTTTAGGTTTGAAACTCAATCTTGTATTTTTTTTTAATGGTTCTAGTGGGAAATGGGAAGATGAGAGAGAGAAGGGAATGTTTGAGATTGGGGAGATGGAAGCAAAAACTAGAGAAGGAAAGAAAATAAAAAATATATATAAACCGGAGAAATGAACTAAAATAAAAAATAAAAACAAACCGAAAAAAGGAAAGAAAATTTAAAAAAAATAAAAATGATGGAGTTAGCAAGCAAATAGCGGAAGAATGCAAGATCATTGAGCACTCTAACTCATCAATTTTAGCATCAAATTAAACATGTTCATATCAGAATAAGAGGGCTTCAATACAAACTCACCTTTGAAGACTTCAATCTTCAAAATCAGCTTCAATCTCTTCATCTACAAGGTATAGACCACTAAAAGATCTTCCATATTATTCTTTTTGGACCTTAAATCGAGTCGTGGGACTCAAAATGAATTGAATTTAGGGAATATTTAAGGAGATGACACTCTTTTCCAGCTGAAGTTGAAGAACCCTTCTTCAACAGAAAAATCTCAACAAAACACACTTTGCATGGCCTTCTTCTCAGCTCAATGTGAGTTTTATGTAAGAGTCTCATGCAATTAGATTGCCTCCATGATAGCTAGCTCCTACTTCAAGTATTGAGTGGGATTTGAGTGGATTTCAAGGTGTTCATGAAGTGGAAAAATCCCACTTTTAGTGGATTTTTCCAAAATCCATTTTTCTATTAATTTTGAAATTCATTTTCAAAATTAATATCAAATTTCAGTTTTTAATTCTTTAATTAAACTGAAATTTTATTAATTCTACAAAATTAATTTAATAATTAATTTTTTTTAAATAAAATTAATAATTAATTAAATATTTTAATATCAAATATTAAATTAATTAAACACCAATTCCACATCCATGAATCCCTATTCATGTAATTTAATATTTAAATCAAATTTAAATATTAATCAATTCTCCAATTTCGTTTAATTCGATAATTAAACGTGTAATTATATCACATGTAATAATTCTCTTAATTTGAACTTGAACTTTTCAAATTAAACTCATCACTCTATTTTAAGGTTTATTCTGTTTGTGAGCTAGTAGGGGACCTAATTGACCTACAGATCGCGGGCTCCAACAATTTGATGATTTTCTGTGCCGCTGAGAGAGATTCTTTGGAGTTTGTGAGACAGGTCCTGGCGGATTTTGTAGGGTTGTCTAGGTTAGTTGCAAATGTTGGGAAGAGTTCCATGTTTGTTACGGGTGTGGAACCTGGTGAGGCGAAAGAGCTAGCTGCATTTATGGGGTTCTCTCTTGGTTCGCTGCCTGTTAGGTATCTGGGGTTATCGTTATTGGCTGGTCGGTTGAGGGTTGTGGATTGTGCACCTTTAATATAGAGGATTACAACTTGTATTAGAAGCTGGGCGGTGTGGTCCCTCTCTTTTATGTTGGATCGATATGACAACCCTAGAGGGGTGAATAGGGTTTAATTAAACTTTTTTTTTAAATTAACCCAATTAAACTAATTAATACACTTTTTATAAATAATAAGAAAAAATCAATTTATGCAACAAATAAGATGACAAAAAAGTGATAATTTAATTCTATCAAATTTTAGCAAATAAATAAGAACAAACTAAAACATACAATAAATTGCTTAAATTAATTGCAAAAATAAAAAAAGGAAAGAGTTAGAGAAGAAGATATTGTAATTTTTATAGTGGTTCGGTCAAACTCGACCTACTCCACTCCCCAAGCGTCTCTTGGAAATTTGAATAAAACAACTCACACTAGAGTGGATTTACAAGTTTAAGTACTCAACAAATTTATCCTCACAATACAATAACACTCTTTCAAGAATAAGATGAAAAAAAAAATTGGGAACCAACAATGAAACTTTTGAGTTTTGGAGGATTATGAAAGGTAAAATTTGTTAGTTTAACATTTGGAGAGGAAGATGGTTTATATAGAGATGGAAAATTTTTTAGAAACTACAATTAATTTGGACCATTGGATTTTGGAAAAGAAAAATTAATGGTAGAGATTTTAGACTAAACTAGTCATTAGATACAAACAAAATATAATATTAAATTCCTTTTCTTTTGAAATTCATTCTTTTCAAAGTCAATTCAAAAATTAAAAAACATACCATGTATAAAAAACTAGCCGTTAGACACAAACATAAAATAATATTAAACTTATTTTCCTTTTAATTCATTTTCTTTTTAAAGTCAATCCAAAAATAAAAAAACATACCATGTGTAAAAAAACTAGCCGTTAGACACAAACATACAATAATATTAAATTTAGTTTCCTTTTAAATTTTAATTTTTTTATTTTAAATCAATCCAAAAATTAAAAGTCCATCATATATCTCTTAATGATCCACCATTCAATCAATATGCTGCCACATGTCTACATGCAAATGATCTGGTTATGCCACGTCATCCACCACGGTATTTTCTCTATAGACTTGTTTCGGTCATATCGTCTTCGTTTTAGCTCCGATTTGAGTGATTCAAGAGGTGTTGGAATCGTTGTTCCGAGCTCTATGCTATGGACATATTAAG
>NC_052350.1:38028513-38029827 GCF_009727055.1 Benincasa hispida
GCGTCGAGCGGCCAGCGCGCTCATGCATCGAGTGGCTAACCTATCCAGCGTGCCTATACGTTGGTGGCCAACACCATGTGCCCATGCCAAGCACATCGTGCGAGTGAGCCATGCGTCAAGAATGGACGGTCATCCTATGCGTTGGTGATGGTTAGCTCCTTGTGATGGCTAAGTTTAATTGTCATGATCGTGAATTGGCTTGCTATGCGTTGAGTAGAGGCTATGCATTGCTTATGGACTAGGCGTTGAGCAACCAAGAGTTGGATGCATACAAGGATGAAATCATCAGGATAACATCATCAAAACCATGTGTCTTCTTGGGAGGAAAGCCTTAAGCCTTAAGAATTTGAGGCGGTGGCATCAGATTGGAGGCCCATGCGTTGGCAACTGGGAAGAAGACACTTAGCTTGCGATGACCACAACATTGCATTGATGGGATGAGAAGGAGACACTTGGCCATGCAGCCAAATAGGTGGTGTCAACTCCGAAGAAGGTTTGGACGCTTATAAATAGAGCCAAGAGACTTCATATTTTTTATCACAACTCAGAAATATCATAAAAGAGTGGGAGAGTGGAGCAAACCTTGTGTTGGAGCCAAATCCATGCGTTAGACATATAGGATGCATTGGACAGTGAGGTCTGAGGAGGATGCATCAAATTGGGATGAGGAGTTCTCCCAATTTACTCGTGATATTGGAGTGATTTTAAAGCCACCTAAAATATCTGAAAGTCTAGTTTTCAGGGTAGGGCTTCCGGAAGAAAAGCTCAAAGAAATCGGGCTGGAAACTGAGAAGAAGACAAAAGGGTTAGGCTATCGGATCAGTCTAAGCCAGTCTTGAAGAATCTATGATTACGGCCAAACTACAAGGATTTCTAAGCTCATATTTTAGGGTAAGCTTCCTAAAACATTTTAGAATATGTTTGTAGAAGAAAGTATCTCAAAATAAGGTCTAGAACTATGAGTAATTTAAGCTATAAATGGAATATGGATTCTATGGGTGAAAAGGGAGCCCGAGGTAGAAAATGGAGCTACTAGAGTGAAAAGCTCCTAAGAAATCAAGGTGAGTGGCTAAAACGTTTTGACTAAAAAATTTGTTTAAATGTTTGATTACAACGTATTATAGAAAGTATGTTTTAAAGATGAATATTCTTATGCCAACTAGTTTTACAAAGTGATTTCCAAGCAAGCTATGAATTATGTTTTAAACGCATGCATGTGTGAGAAGTTTGTTAAAAAGCTATTTATATGTGCAGCATGCGTTAGTACCTTTAAAGCCATGTTTTATATGTGTTATACTTTACATGCTTTAAAGA